>NC_025993.2:123696656-123761766 GCF_000442705.2 Elaeis guineensis
GCTCATAAAAAAAAAGGAAAATGATGAACAATATTATTATTCGATAAAATAATTATATTTATTGCATTAACAGGTCAAAATTTTCATTCTCCTCTCATTTGTTCCCTTCACGCCATCTTTTTTTTTTTTTTTTCTTCTCCTTTTCTTCATATCCAATCTCAAGTGCTCCCACGTTGTATGTACATTTCTCATTTAAGATTTCATATCAAATTCTTTCATGACTTCAATAATTTAAATAGATCAAAAACATTACATTGCTAGAGAGAGAGAGAGTTGTTGATTGATTAACCCCAGATAACCCTACATCACCCACCATGTCCCCAGGACAGAGGAGAGGTGGAGTTTGTTCGCATGCGAACTGGGAGACCGGCTCCGTGAGATCTGGGGAAGGGTAGCGACGCTCCCTTTCGGTCCCACTGCCCTCGAATATATATACAAAGAGACAGAGATGGACGGACGGAGGAAAGCAACATACGGGGCCCGGTCCGGAAGGACAAGGATTTGAAACGGCGAGGCTGACCTCCGTGTCCGTCCGCTGCATCGAGAGCGACCGCCTGAGGGTAAAAGAATAGAAAGGTAATCGTGAACACTACGTCATCTTGTCGATTGCGTGACGCCATATTTAAACCCTCTCCCGGGTTGGATTGGGGCTAGACCAAACCGTGTTCAAGAAGTGGACCAGCATTTTTGGCCCAGCCCGCCTGGCTAAGATTTTGTCCAGCGACAAATTCTTTTGCACCGTCCGCGGAAAATCAGACGTAGAACGCATTATTTTATTCTATTGAATCATATAATAATTATTTTTAATACATATTTAATATTTATAATTTTATTTTTTTATTTAAAATTTTAAATGATAAAAATATTTTTTAAAAAAATTATGATATTTTTTTAAAAAATTATGACATCCTTTCACAAAAATTATTATATCTTTTTCTTTTTCAAAAAATTATGACACTCCTCTTTCATAGAATTATGATAGTCTTTAATAAAAATTATGAGAAGAGATATCATAATTTTTAAGAAAGACATTTTCGTTATTCAAAATTTCAAACGAAAAAGTAAAACTACGGATATTAAATGCATATTGAAAAGTGGTAACTATGTGATCCAATAGGATGAAATGGTACGTTCTACGTCAAATTTTCTACACCACGGGCGGTGCACAAAAAATTTTTATTTATCCGTTTTCACTTGGAGATTTTTGGGCTTGTTGGGCCAGACATGGGCCATAATTTCTGACCAAATTAAGATTTGGGCCGGATCTGGGTATCTCAAAATTAAATAGGTCAGTTATAAAAACATAATTAGCTAAGAACTATATTAGGTATAATAATGTGGCATATATATATATATATATATATATATATATATATATATATATATATATATATATATATATATATATATATATAATTTGAAAAATGTATTTTGTACCATCAATTTTTGAGGTACTAGCTATTGAAGCATTTAAATCATTTACATTAAATTTAAAATCGAGTAGATTTAAAAGTCATTTAATTCTTAATTTGCTATTTAGCAAATTTAAAAATCACATGAGGTCATGTGATACTAAAGGACAGGTGGTGTTAAGCTTCGTCCATTTAATTTCCAGATTTTACATGATCTATCCATATTGCTGACTAAATTGTCAAACCTTTAGTTTGCTGACTCGGTTTCAAGTACCCCAAAATTGGTGGTACAAAAATAATATATTTTTATATCATCAACTTTTTCTTTGGTGAACGAAATGATGCGGTATTCTCCATTACCTTGGGGGTTATGGCCATGCTTACCATCTCTAACCTATCCTTGTGAGAATATAAGCTACTGGAGAATAAGAAAGCTATCCAATCTTTTCCGAGCAATCTTACACAATTTGTACCTAAGATGTTCATGCTGAAAAGATCGTCCGTGAGGCTATACGGACATCTCTTCCGGTAACAAGGTTTGGTGGCAGCGAAGTAACAAGGTCTAAGGAGTAACCGCACGGTCCCAATGGATGGCAGAAAACCTTTCTTGCATCACATTTGGCAAGTGGTTATTTGAAATCAAGAGGATCGGCAGTAAGATGGAAACCTTCACATGCAATGGGTGGATTCCTCTTGGATCATTTGAATGTCTTCAAATAGGGCAAGATTTTGGAAGACAGAGAATAAGAGATTCATTGTAAGTCTTTGCATACAATCTTGCTATTTCTAGGGTATAGAAATTGTTACTTTTTTATTCTTTTTCAAAAAAAGGAAGATTACAAAAGTTGCACACTGGAGATGGATGTATATTGTTTATAGCCAAGTTTTTAATCGATTTTCTAATTTGCTTTGGTTTGGAGCCTCCCATTAAAGGGGCATTATGCATGCATTCATTGGGTCAATCAAAAATTGGACCACTTAACTAAGATCTTAAATACTTCTTTTCTCTGGAACTTAAAATGAAAATTGAGTATGCAAGAAAATTTACTATAGAATTTTCATACTTATGGTTGACTCTTAGTGAGAACTGATATATTCAAGCACTTGAAGTTGATTTTTTAGAGAGAAAGAATGAATTTTCTATATCATTGATCAAATTTTGAGTACTCTAAAACCTCACTTGGGTAATGCATGCAAGGAGTGACAAGCATAAGTCGTAAGTCCCATCCTTTGTGCAATAAATGAAATTGTTGGTCTCTCTTTTTAACGGCTTTTATTTAGTTAAGGGTTTATGGCAATAGAAGTGCTAATGATCATTTGATTGAATGTAAGATTTAACTTTTTAATAGAGATGACAATTTTAGCTGATTCATGGGGTATCCGATCTGAATGAGATGAGTTCTATCCAACTCGATTAGAATTCGAGGTGCATAGGTTTTAAAAAAATATCCAAAATATTGGGTTAGATACGAGTAATATTATGCCCCATTTCGAATCCGACCTGATATAACCTTAATATAAATCCTCATTTCAAAATTATAATTATTTTTATAATATTTATATGATGAATTTTTTATCCAACCTGATCCGACCTAAATACTCTTATCTTTCCGACTTGACCCACCCACACCTCTACTTGACGTGATCCAATCCGAGATGGTTACAGAGTGGATATAGATATAGAATTTTTAATTACAAGATGAGTAGGATACTAAACGACTCCATGCATACCTGATCCATTGCCATCTCTATTTTTTAATTCTTTTTTCCATCCCAAAATCCCAACTGCACCATTGTTTTTTCTCTTTTTTTTTTTTATCTCTTTTTGTCCCTAATCCACCAGTCCATCTC
The DNA here is from genome assembly GCF_000442705.2 of Elaeis guineensis. Taxonomy (NCBI): domain Eukaryota; kingdom Viridiplantae; phylum Streptophyta; class Magnoliopsida; order Arecales; family Arecaceae; genus Elaeis; species Elaeis guineensis. The sequence goes on from NC_025993.2 coordinate 123,699,920, forward strand.
CTTTTTCCAAATGTTTTCTCAAAATAATAATAATAATAAATAAATAAATAAAAAGAAACCCTACCAAATAGAGAAAATCATCTGTTGATTGGTGTCTTCTATCTTGATTGTTCTTTATGATGAGAGAAGTGAGGAAGTAGATGGCCATCTTAATGTAGCATCCTCCTCGCCAATTCTCCAACTTAATTGTGGAAAGTGGAAGGCTATCCTACTGGGAGTAACCCTCCATATAAAGAGGAAAGAAAGAGGATGAGGAGTAGGCTCGGCTGTTTGGTTCTCACAAATAAACGTACTATATGGTCTAGAACCCCCTTTCTCCAATGTACAGTTAGAACATGTGCACATCCTTATCAATTGCATTATAGAAATTGTTGCTCTTTTATGTTTTTTAAAAAAGAAAGATTATAGAAGTTGCATTCTGAAGACGGATGTACATTGCTTTGAGCCAAGTTTTTATTTGATTTTTTAATTTGCTTTTGTTTGGAGTCTTCTATTAAAGGGGCATTATGCATGTACTTAACTAAGATCTCAAGTACCTCTTTTTTCTAAAAATTTTTTAAAAAATTGAGTATACAAGAAAATTTACTATAGAATTCCCATACTTATGCTTGACTCTTATGCATCAATAAGAACTGATATATTCAAGAACTTGAGGTTGATTTGAAGAGCGAAAGAATGAATTTTGTGTATCATTAATCAAATTTTGAGTACTCCAAAACCTCACTTTGGTAATGCATGCAAGAAGTGACAGGCATAAGTTGTAAGTCCCATCCTTCATGCAATAAATGAAATTGTTGGTCTCTTTTTTTGACAGCCCTTGTTTAGTTGGTGTATGGAAATGGAAGTACCAATGACCATCTAATTGAATGTTAGATTCAACTTTTTAATAGGGATGAAAATTTTAGCTGACCTATTAGGTATCTAATCTGAATAAGACGAGTTTTATCTAACTCAATTAAAATCTGGGATAGATATAGATTCTAGAAAAAATACTCGAAGCATTTGGGTCGAGCATGGGTCTGCGCGGATAGATTTCAGCATGGTTATGGGCGAGAAGGTTTTCTAATAGTCAATACCTTCGTACTGACTATAACCTTTAGCCACAAGCCTAGCTTTATAAGTTTCTATCTTACCATCGGTACCTATCTTCTTTTTGTAGATCCATTTACATCGAATAGGTACAATATCCTCAGGTAGATCCACTAAGGTCTAGACTTGATTTGAGTGCATTGAGTCAATTTCTGATTTCATCATATCTAACCATTTCTCAGATATCACCTTGTCAAAGGTATTAGGATCATCAGTATGACCCCTATCTCCCATAAGGAATATTTTCTTTACTTCATAAGCATACCCATATATTTTTCAAGAGGTCGGGAGATCCTACTAGATCTATGAGATGGTAGAGGGACATCAACTACTGGCTCATGGACTACGGGTTCCTAAGGATCTATAGCTCTTGGCTCTTCAGAGACTTTCTCTTCGAGCTCCACTAACCTCCAACTGCCACCATCCTGGATAAACTATTTTTCTAAGAATATGGCATTTCGACTCACAATCACATTGTGATCTTATGAAAAATAGAAGTAGTATCCTATAGATTCTTTTGGATACCCTATAGAGCGAACTATAATAGATCTATCCTCCAACTTATCCACCATCTGTCTCTTGACATAGGTCGGACATCCCCAAATCTTAAGATAATCCAAACTTGACTTCTTACCGAACCATATCTCATACGGTATGGTAGGAATGGACTTTGATGGAACCCTATTCAACAAGTGAATGGCAGTTAACAAGACATGTTTTCAAAAAAATAAGAGTAGATCAGTGAAGCTCATCATAGATCGACCATATCCAATAGGGTCCTGTTCCTCCTTTCGGATATTCCATTGATCTAAGATATTTCAAGAGGGATCTATTGAGAGACTATGCCATTGTCCTTAAGATATCTCAGAAATTTTTTACTAAGGTATTTACCTCTTCAATCAGATCAGAGAACTTTAACGGATTTGTCTGTCTATTTTTCTACTTCATGCCTGAATTTTTTGAACATTTCAAAGACCTCAGACTTGTGTTTCATCAGATACACATATCCGTACCTAGACAGATCATCGATAAAAATAATAAAGTTGGTATAACCACCCCTAGCCTACACATCAAATGGTCTACATATATCGGTGTGTACCAGGATAAGTAGCTCTGTGGTCTTTTTTTCATGTCCTACAAAGGGTAACTTGATCATTTTTTCTTGAAGACAAGATTCACAAGCTGGATACGATTCTGAAATAAGAAAGCCAAGGATCCCATCTTGTTTCAGTCTGTTTATCCTGTCCTTTCCAATATGGCCTGATCTCTGGTGCCACAATGTTGCCTAGATATGGAACCCAAGAGGGAGGGTAAATTGGATCTTTAAAATTTTTATGATTAGTGCACTCAAGTAATGTGCTAAACTTGTTAAGTGGAGTGAATTGATTAGCTATGAAAATAAAATCAATCACAAATAATAGGTAAGAAAATATAAAGCACGAAGAATAAGTAAAGAGATGCAAGCACAACAAATACAAAAGATTTATAGTGGTTTGGTACCAATCTTGTACCTACATCCACTTTTCAAGTCTCTACTTGAGAATTCAATTTACTAAAAAGATTTCAAGATACAAAATATTGGACAACTCCAATCTTTTTTATCCAAGCAAGAATACTTATTTTTCAGATACAAGCCAACCCTCAACACTCCGATTTCAAGTTCGAATCAATCTATCCGAGTTTTGGAACCTCCCAAAACTCAAAACTCAAAATACAATAGCAAGAAAATAGTGTACAAAAATTTTAGTACAACAGCCCCTTAAATGAGCATAATAAATGCAATAAAAATACAATACTTAAGGGGAAGAAACCTTTACTGAACTCCCTCAATGGATTGGCACACTTGAATGCAGCTGAAGAGTGATTGGTGAGCTGATTGATTGCTTTTTTTCTCTCTTTTTAAGAATTTCTTTTACTTTCACGAATGTGAGCTTGAATGCATGAATCTTAATTAATTTTTTACCTCTAGAGAGTATTTAGAGCCTCCATTTAGACTTGAGAGTGTCTTAGTGTCAATTAAGAACCGTTGGAGAGTGTTTAATATGCATTAAATGCACCAAAAATGGGCTAAAAACTAGCCCTTACGCATGCTCGTCAGAATGGGATGTCCCATGGGATGCCTCACTGGCAATGGAATGTCCCATGGGATGCCTCATTTGGCCAGACAGAAAATTGGCTCTTTGTTTTAGTCTCAGGATCTCAGGGGTCGTCCCACATAGCTCATCCCACTGCATGCCACAAGCCAAAACAATGCGTGCCGGCTATCCAATGAAAGGAGATGACCCAGATGGGTCGCTCCATTTTATTTCAATCTAATTTTTCATATATTTAAAGTTTAAAATTTATCAGAATACTACCAAATACTCTTAAGTAAATTTAAATCAATTTGATACTTTCAAAAGGCTTCAAAAACTTCTCCAACTTACAGAAACTTTAACTTTGGCACACTCGATGGAGCTTTTCAAATTCAATATTTTGGATTACCTAAAACATCACTAAAATATTTTTCAAAGATAAAAAACTCATCAGTAGTCCCTCAAATAGTTTGTGATCATCAAAATTAATTCTTGGAGCAACAATCTTTTCTTTTTTGATGATGATAAAATATTTGAGTTTTCATAAAAGAAGATCTATAAAGCTCAAGGGATTGAGTTTGTGAAGCACTTGTTGGAACATACCAAAGATTAAGAATAGAATATCAGAGATACATATTTTCAGCAAGTTATAATATTTTAAATCATTTTATTAAAAATTATTTATGAAAGTATCAGAGTTTTTCAAAAATTATTTCTAATCAGCAAAATCCTCCCTTTTCTTATATGAGATAGATGAAAGTAATTATTTTGACCATTTTGAAAAAGATCTCTTCCTTTCTTATATAAAAAGTGATCAAGTTGTAAAATTTTTCTTATTGGAGCAAAAAAAATTTTCTTCTCTTCCTTATTTTTAGTATTAAAGCAATATGTATAAAAAGAATTTTTTTTTTCTTATTTTGATATCAAGGCAAAGTTAAAAATATCATAGCAAGAATCAAAAGAGAAGGTACTAGAGTATTTTACAAAATTAAATATAGATGTATCAGGATATTTTGGTATCAGGCAAAAATGAAAATATCAAAGCACTGAAGAAAAATGAATGTATCAGAGTATTTTTCAAAACGTATCAAAATGAAAGTAAGGATAGACATATCAAAGTAAAAGATGGGCGTATCAAAGTAAAATACTGTATCGTTTTAGAATAAAATTTAAAAAAATTGGCAAAAAAAATTCAAGATAGACTACTTTCTAAACAAAATTCAGATAAACTGGACTACACTACTTTCTCCTACTTTTTGACATCATCAAAAATTGATTAGAGAGAGTAAGATTTTTAATAGTTGTACACCAGGTATCAGAGTAATAGTGCATTCATTCAAATGTAATAGTCATTCATTCAGTCACATATAAACAGAAAGTGATACCAAGATAATAGATAATCTCATATATTAATTACAATAAAAAGAGAGGTTACAAGAGTCATAATATATATCCATGAGCATAAAGCTCTCATACATTCAACTACTAAAACAAAAATACAACAACTAACAATCTAAAAGTCTAATACAAAGTGATCACATCAGTGAAAATGGGTATCGAGCTCAAGATCATGACAAGTGTAACATAATCAGCCTCTTCCTCGATCGAAAGGTCTGGTCCGAGTGGAAGATATCGGGGGATAGAATGCAATAGGCTGGACAAAAGTTGGCTCATTAGATGCGGAGGGCCTGGACTGAAGCTGAGTTCTAATAGCATCTAGCTGGGACAAGACCCCCCTCACTGAAACTCGGAGCCCATCAAGATCAGAAGAGACGAAGTCCCTGGAGTCTCTGATATCTACTCGGATCAGCTCCAGTGAAGAACGAAACTGGCTATGGAGTCTCTCTATCTCTTGAGTCAAGTTAGCCAACTGAGGTGAAGAGGTGGTAGATGTACTCACTTCTGTCAATAGAGAATCTAAAATCAATCTAATCTCCCTCTCAATGTCAAAGATCCTGTCACTGAATCTGAGAAGAAAACTCTCCATACTCTCCAGTCTAGAACTCAGATCAGATAAAAGCTGCATCAATGAGGATATGTGTGGCACAACTGAAAAGTCTGAGGAAGAGTCAAAAAAAGAACTCGACGGAGGCTGACGATACTGCTACTGTTGCTGCTCCTGCTAGAGGATCTGCTCCTGATACTGCTAAAACTGGTGGAGCTGCTGAAGAACCATATCCTAAAACCACTGTTGCTGAACAGATAGAATGCCTGTCACTCTCTCAGCCAATAGTCCCATCTCATCCTCCTCCAAACTAAAAGATGGCATGGTACAGCTCGACAATGGAGATACACTGGCTGAAAGTCCTACCTCAGGCTTCGATATAAGGTGATCATCTGGACTCTGTTTGGGCATAGGTGGTGAAGGGGGACCCTCCCCATCAGCACGCTCCTCCTCCTCCTCATCATCTTTCTTGACTGTAGCTGCACAGCCCTTGGCCCAACGGCTATCCACTCTAACAAACCCCATGCACCGAAGAGAGTGGTCATTGTAGGTGTCAGTGTTTAACTGAAGGAACCAGATCTAGGGTTTCAGGGTTAGATCTTGAAACTTTTTCAAGATCAGACAGCGGAAGACTAAAATAAATCAAAATTTATCTTATAAAATTAGAGAATTTTTAGATCTAAGATCCTATTATATGATTATTATATTATATTAAATCAAAAATTAAAATATAAAGAGTAAGAACTACATGTTGATCATATCAACATGTTTCTACACTACATCTAATGTAAGTAAAATATAATAGATCAGATCTATTACCTTGCAAGTTAGACATTCTAACTTTGCAGATCCAGACTTGAGGATGATATTACGATCCGTACATACATCCGACCTCTAAGAGTCGTCCACATGAGCCCACGAATCACGATCAGAAGTCTTGGTCCAAAAAATCAGCACAGTATGCTAGTACTGTGCTGATCCTTCTTCGATGGTCGAACAGATGCCTCCTTCTTTTTGATTTGGACTCTTTCAAAAATAAGAAGTAGGAGAAGGAGTTTTAGATATGAGACACTCTCAGAAAACTCACAGATGGAGGAAGAGAAGAGGTGAAATCAGCAACCCTTGAAGAAGACCATCTTCTTCTTCACTTTGCTCTATCCCAGACACTTAGTTTTGTGTCTATTATATCTCTATGCTCCAACACTCTTTCTCCTTGATTTTCACATGCCCTAAAGGTCTCTTAATGCTCTATAATCCATGAAAATTTCAAAAAGAAATTCATCTTAAATAATGAGATATGAAGAATCATTGTCTAGATCAAATACCTAGTCAAGGAAAATCCAAACAGGGCAAGACAAGGGGTGCCCAACTCTTGGGCGCCCCCTCCTTTTTCTGCCAGAACCACTAGCAAAGAGTGCACAATATATTCCATAAAACTCACAAAAATCTAAAAAAAAATTTGGATAAAATCAGTACCATAAGGAAAGAGTTTTGGTTTCCTAAAATTTTATCTCATAGAATTTGAAATCCAAACTAATTCCTACTTTGACTTGGTCCACAATCATATTCCATGTAAGAGAGAGAGTAGAAAGCTTTAGATGTGTGTGAAGACCTGGGAAAGAAGGTTTTGTCACACAAAATAAGAGAGAGTGGGCGTGGGGGGCTAAGGTGGCGCAAGGTGGAATCCTAGTCTTACTAGGGTTCAATCTATGACTTGTTCAAATTTGGTTTCTCAAACCAAACCAAACCAAAATCAAATCAATCCAATTAAAATAAATCTTAACCCAATTAAAAATCTAATTTAATTAGATTAAATTAGATTTAAATCTGATTTAATTTTCTAATCGAATTAGAAATTAGGTTAACTCAAGTCCTAATTGAACTAGGACTAGTTTTTCCTTGCACTTGGCTTATCCAATAAACTAATTGGACTTGATCCAATCCAGTCCAAACTAAATCTAATTAAATTATATTTAATTAAAATTAATCTCAGCCTATTGGCTTAATCAACTTAAGCCAATTAGCAATCGAATTGCTAATCGATCCTCCTACAACACTTGCACTAGGTTAAATGTCAATCGTATTGATCGTTTAACCCTAGAACGATTCTTAATCGTTGATCAACCATCCGATCAGATCATGAACTCTAATGTGTGTGACCTCATAGGTCCGAACCTAAGTCGGTAGCACAGAAATAAATTTTTGTACCAATCAAAGTGACCATCTAGCAATGATACCCGATGGCCGGATAGATCGAATGTGTAGAACAACATCCTTAGAACCCATGCGGATATAGTTTTCATATAATTCATTTCCTTGATCAAAATGCTCATAGGACACCTCAGAGTTCCACTGTCAACTCTGATCAGATTGTCCATATTGTATTTCAAAATATCAAATCCATCTGATGGATTATCCTGGCCAAGATTTTGCTAAATTGAAATACAATGACTCATTCTTCTCCAACTCTTGGAGTAGTCAATCCCATCTTGATCACACTCTGACTTCGTAAGTACTTGACTGTGCCCAGAAGTCTTCCATCACTGAATTAAAAATTCAGCTAGTCCAGTATCAAAGCACAATGAGTTGCTTGCAAGTCACTGAGGCCATCTCAAGTCTAAGAGATACTTATATCTATATCCCATCAGAGACATTCTTGACAGCAGAATACTTTGGAGTTGGTCACGTTCAATGATGACGTACTCTTACATCTCACCTGCATGCCATACCAGTGTCTCCACACTCCTTGGTTAAGAGGATAACCAACCCATATGGCCTACAGCGACCTATGCTCGATAGAAGCTGTCGTCTTTATTAACAACCTATCATTTGATCGTGAACAGTTTTAAGGACTAATCGATAAATCCTCTCTTTATCGAACCTAAATAGTCCTAAGGACTTCATCACAACAACAGAGTTCATTAGAAGATAAAAATTTATGATGAAAATACTAAAAATATATTTTATTTATTAACAAATTAAATACAATACAAGGTTGCTCAACCGTCAACAGGTTGACGATTGACTTTTGGGACATATTTTTCAACTACTCCCACTTGTCCTAAAACCACTCGGCACAGTATCTAATATCCATCTTCGACTTGTGGTTGTCGAACTTTTTTATCGTCAGGACTTTAGTGAAGGGGTCGGCCAGGTTCTCCTTTCTATCGATCTTCTGAAAGTCAACGTCACCTTGATCCATGATCTTTCTGACCAGGTGGAAGCGACACAAAATGTGCTTCGTTCGCTGGTGTACTTTGGGTTTCTTCGCCTGAGCAATGGCACCAGTGCTGTCGTAATAGAGCAGGACCGACCATCGAGGAAGGGTGCTACTCCGAGCTCGATGATGAATTTCTTCAGCCGCACAGTTTTCTTCGCGGCATCCGATGCTGTGATATACTCCGTCTCACAAACAGAGTCTGCCACAGTATGCTGCTTGAAACTCTTCCAGCAGATGGCTCCATTATTCAGAGTAAAAATATAACCCGACACGCTTCTGCTGTCATCATGGTCAGATTGAAAGCTGGAGTCTGTGAACCCCACAGGTTTCAGATCTGACTCGCCATAAACCAACCATTGGTCCTTAGTATTTCTCAAATACTTAAGGATGGCTTTAACCACTTTTCAATAATTTTCTCCAGGATCAGATTGGTATCTACTCACTACTCCTAGTGAGTATGCCACATCTGACTTTGTACATGTCATGACGTACATGATAGATCCCATGACCGAAGCATATGAGACTCTACTCATACGCTCTCTCTCTTCAGGAGTTGTCGAACAATCGTTCTTAGAGAAAAAAATTTTATGGCCTATCGATAGATAGTCTTTTTTGGAATTCTTCATGCTGAACCTCTTCAGCACAGTGTCTATGTATGTGGACTGGGATAACTCAAGCATCCTTTTAGATCTATCTCTATAGATTTTTATTCCTAGAATGTAGGATGCTTCACCCAAGTCCTTCATGGAGAACTGTGATGACAACCAAACTTTTATTCTCTGTAGTGTGGGGATGTCATTCTCGATTAAGAGAATATCATCCACGTACAAGACAAGAAATACCATAACTAGATCATTTGCCCATTTATAGATGCAGGGCTCTTCTCCATTCTTAACGAAGTCATATGTTTTGATCACCTTATCAAAATGCATATTCCAACTCCGAGAAGCTTGCTTCAATCCATAAATGGATCTCTGAAGCTTGTACACCTTGGACTCATCTATGGATGTAAACTCCTCAGGTTGTATCATATATACCTCTTCGATTAGCTCTCCATTCAGAAAAGCTATCTTTACATCTATCTGTCAGATCTCATAATCCAGATGGACAGCTATTGCAAGCATTATCCGAATAGATTTGAACATTACCACAGGAGAGAACATCTCGTTATAGTCAATACCATAATGTTGACGATACCCCTTGGCAACCAAACGGCTTTATTGATCTCCACCTTTCCGTCTGCACCCCTCTTCCTTTTGAAGACCCATTTACACCCAATGAGTTTAATCCCTTTAGGTGGGTCAACCAATGTCCATACATCGTTGACCTTCATAGACTCTATTTCGAATTTTATAGCTTCAAGCCATTTCTTGGAATCAGGTCTCTGCATTGCATCCATATAGGTGATCGGATCCTCATTGTTCTCATTGAGTTCGATGGGATCACCATCCCGGACCAAAAAATCATAGTATCCATCCGGCTGATGTGGTACTCTATCGGATCATCTTAATGGTGCAGGTACATTGGGCTCCAGATATGATCTAATCAAATCTGACTCAGGTTTAGCTATTGGTGTCGGTCCTTCTACATGTTGAACTTCATCAAGTTCAACCTTAGAGGCAATAGTTCCTTCATCAAAGAATTTTTTTTCTAAAAAGGTTACCTTAAGGCTGACGAACACCTTTTGTTCATCAGCATAGTAGAAAAAATATCCTTTGATCTCTTTGGGGTACCCTATGAATATGCATTTGTCAAACCTAGATCCAAGTTTATCTGTAACTAACCGTTTGACATAGGTCGGGCACCCCCAGACCCTAAGGTGTGAAAGTGCTGGCTTACGCCCTGTCCATATCTCATATGGAGTCTTAATTACAGACTTACTTAGAACCCTATTTAATAGATAACAGGTCGATTCGAGTGCATATCCCCAGAAGGATATCAGCAAGCTGGTAAAACCCATCATGGATCAGACCATGTCTAACAGAGTCTGATTTCTCCTTTCAGACACACCATTATGCTGTGGTGTTCCTGAAGGAGTCCATTGGGAGAGAATCCCATTCTCTCCTAGATATGTGAGAAACTCACCAGAAAGGTATTTCCCTCTTCGGTCAGACCGAAGAGTTTTAATACTCTTTTTAGTTTATTTTTCTACTTCACTTCGGAATCGTTTGAACATTTCAAATGAATTCGACTTATATTTCATCAGATAGACATATCCATATCTGGATAGATCATCCGTGAAAGTGATGAAGTAGAAATATCCACCACTAGCACTTGTGCTCTTGGATCCGCATACATCAGTATGTACTAGGCCCAAGAGCTCAGTAGCTCTCTCACCTTTTTCAGTAAAAGGTGACTTGATCATTTTACTAAAAAGACAGGACTCATAGGTTGGAAGTGATTCACAATCATTGACTTCGAGGATTTCCTCTTGAGTCAACTTGTTTATTCTGTTCTTGTTTATATGACCTAGCCTACAGTGCCATAAGTAGATATCTGATACACTATCTAATCTAGGGTGCTTGCCAGTAGAATAGACTACATTAACAGATTGTGATAACATATACACACCATTATTCAAATATTCATAAAAAATAATAACACCATTCATAATGATATTACAAACTTGTTTCTTTATTGAAACTTCATAATCATTTTTAGTCAGAAGTCCTATAGAAATAATATTTAAAAAGAAACTGGGACAGAAATGACAATCATTAAGAACAACGGTATGGGACTCAAATACAAGTTTCAAGATTCCTAATGCTAGAATTGGAACTGATCTTCCATCTTCAACGTTCAAAAACCTCGCATCTTGCTTAAATCTCCTACTGACCTGCAACCCCTGCAACGAATTACAAATATGGTAAGGGCTACTGGTATCCAATACCCAGTTAGTTATATCACAAATAAAAAAATTGTAAGGAGTTATCATATAAATACCTTATCTAGTAACAGCTTGCTTCTTTCTCTGCCTGTTCGGATCCAGAGAAGCAATGTATTGAGGACAATTTTTCTTCCAGTGCCCCCGCTTCTTGCAAAAGAAGCATTTAGCTTGACTCTTATCGGGCTTGATCTTTTTGGTCTGGCCCTGCACTGATGTCCCAGCCTGAACTTATACCTTCTTCACTTTCTTCTTCTTGTTCTTCTTCCCTTTCTCAAAGGGTCGAGAACCAGAAGATGAACCTCCCACTAAGTTCACTGACTCCTTGTGGAGTTGGTGATCCTTCTCAAAGTTCTGAAACAACCCCAGTAACCCATGGTAGTTTACTTCAGGCTTTGTCATTCTATAATGAGTGAAGAATGGGAGATAAGACTTGAGCAGCGAGTTCAGTATTGCATCTTTCCCAAGCTGCTCATGCAAGAGAAAGCCGAGCTTGCTCAAACGCTCCATCAGCTCGATCATATACTATACATGATCAGTGACAAAGGCACCATCCCATATTTTGGCATTAAAGATGGCACAACTAGTCTTGTGTCTCTCCACGTCATCGAGTGTGCCAAAGGCATCCTCCAACACTTGAAGCATGTCCTTTGGCTGAGCCATCTCAAATCTGCGACTGAACTCGTTGCTAATGGCAGCCAGCATGATGCAGCGCACCATGGTCCAGTCATTGGGCCACTTCTGATAAGTGTCTCTAACTGTTACGTGTATTGACAGCTGGCTCCTTAGGTGCAGGATCCGTTATCACATATTGGATCCGTTCATGCTCCAGGACTATCTTCAACTTTCGATACCAGCTACCGAAGTTGGGTCCCACCAAAATTTTATTGTCCAACAATGATCGGAGCGATAGGAAAGTGGCCATATATGCACAAAGAAAAACCATAACCTAATTAGTAATTGATTTATTAAACCTAAAGATTTGAACTTTAATCAAAAGGTTTCTTCTATTATTTTATTCTAATTGGTAGCCTCTACCTCTAATTCGAGGAATTATCCTAATTTCTTAGTGGGTACTAGAATCCACTTAGACTGCACACAAGCCCAACTTTGGTTGGCCAATCCATGTATATCTAAAGGTAGGTTCATAACTAATTATTTCTCTAAATAATTTCTAGTAATTTTAATTTTGCCCCAGTCTCTAATCAGTAGGCTTTGGTCTCCACTGAAAAGGTATGGTTAGATCCAACCATTAACATGACCATACTTGGCCCATCTAGCCAATGAATGATTAGGCCCCACTTTGGTTGGCTAACCTAACCACTATTTAGAAAGATGTAGTCAAGAAATCATAATATGAATGACAATTCCATCAGTCGATAAGCACCAGGCCTTTGGACCTCCAATGATTATCCAACTGATGGACCCATTATCATCCACTTAATGAGAGGCTATAATCTAGTTATCACCATAACTATTTTATTTTAAGGACCTAATAATTTTAAAAAATTTAATTGATTTAGAGGAGGAGGTCAGATGAACCAGCTTATCATGATCATTCCACTGGCTTCACCAAGTCAGCTTAAGGGAGACCATCAAAAGGGCTGGTCTAGGAGCACCTAAATTAGTCACACTGATTTACCTAGCTGACATGGGTCAGCTCAAATAGTCAAGTGATTCGATCAAAACATAATTTCACCAAGAGGTCAGGTAAGTTCAATCGATGGGAGGGTCTACCAAAGCTTGCCTTAGACACCATCAGAAATGGCCAGGTAAGCGGGCTGCCAATTAAAAATCATCGATCTGGTTTACCTTTGTCATCAATTGGTTTAATTAGTTTCGATTAGATTAACCTTACAGTTCGTGCTAGACTTCTTAGCCAAGAATCAAGTCCATTTGGTTCTCGTTAAAGACATAGACTTGACCAACTAAAACTATTGTAATTGATCTAGAGAATCCTTGACCTAATCTAAGACAACAATTGATTAGATTTAGTCAATTCTCTAATTAAGTCCATCTTTAATCTAACCTTAGGTCTAACCCAATTAATGGACCTAATTCCTACTAACCCATTAACCCAATGTGTTATGGTTTGTGTCTTAGGTTCTTCAATTCACAATCCTAGAACCTAATCAAACAACTTCTTAATTCTCAATTAAGTTTTAGGCTGAGGCTTGGGGTTCGGCTTTTCGAAAATAATTTTCATATTTGTAAAATATTTTTACAACATGGTTCTTACCAACCAAGTTGCATGTTTGATTCATAATCAAAATACAAGTGAAATAAGTATGAAACTATTTTAGATCTAATCTAAACAGGTTCATGTAATTGAAATAATTTTAACTTTAAACTGCACAAATTTTCAAGACAAATATATGATGGTTCTTTGTGCAAAAATTATTAACAAAGAGATTTTATTTTAGATTTAAATATTTTTTAAATCTAATAAATTATAAATTTAATCTAGATCACATCTAACAAATTTATGATTAAAGATAGATCTACACGAACTAGGACAATCTTTGCACTATAAGGGGTAAACCTTACAGCAGGACAACCTATAGTTCGTGATTGATCTAAAAATTTTAATTTCAGATTTAACAATCAGATTATAAATTAGATATAATCTAAAAAATAATCTAAATATGTATAAATAATCTTGTAATAAACAACCTAGGCTCTGATACCAATTGAAGGAACCAGATCTAGGGTTTCAAGGTTAGATCTTGAAACTTTTTCAAGATCAGGCAGTGAAAGACTAAAATAAATCAAAATTTATCTTATAAAATCAGAGAATCTCTAGATCTAAGATCTTATTATATGATTATTATATGGTATTAAATCAAAAATTAAAATATAAAGAGCAAGAACTACATGTTGATCATATCAACATGTTTCTATACTACATCTAATGTATGTAAAATATAATAGATCAAATCTATTACCTTGCAAGTTAGATGTTCTAACTTTGCTGATTTGGACTTGAGGATAATGTTGTAAGCCATACATGCATCCAACCTCTAGGAGTCATCCACACGAGCCCACGAATCACAATCAGAAGTCCTGATCCAGAAAATCAACACAGTATGCTAGTACTGTGCTGATCCTTCTTCGATGGTCGATCAGATACCTCTTTCTTCTTGATTTGGACTCTTTCAAAGATGAAAAGTAGGAGAAGGAGTTTTAGATGTGAGACACTCTCAGAAAACTTGCAGATGGAGGAAGAGAAGAGGTGAAATCAGCAACCCTAGAAGAAGACCCTCTTTTTCTTCTCTTTGCTCTAACCCAGACACTTAGTTTAGTGTCTATTATATCTCCACACCCCAACACTCTTTCTCTCTAATTTTTACACACCCCAAATATCTCTTAATGCTATATAATCCATAAAATTTTCAAGAAGAAATTTATCTTAAATAATGAGATATGGAGAATCCTTGTCTAGGTCAAATACCTAGTCAAGAAAAATCCAAACGGGGCAAGACAAGGGGTGTCCAACTCTTGGGTGCCCCCTCCTTCTTTTTCTGCCATGGACTATTAGAAAAGGGTGCATATTATGTGCCATAAAACCTACAAAAATTCTAAAAAAAATCTAGATAAAATCAGTGCCATAAGGAAAGAGTTTTGGTTTCCTAAAATTCTATCTCATAGAATTTGAAATCCAAACTAATTCCTACTTTGACTTGGTCCACAACCACATTCCATGTAAGAGAGAAAGAGTGGAAAGCTTTGGGCATGTGTGAAGGCCTGGGAGAGAAGGTTTTATCACACAAAATAAGAGAGAGTGGGCGTGGGGGGCTAAGGTGGCACAAGGTGGAATCCTAGTCTTACTAGGGTTCAATCCATGACTTGTTCAAATTTGATTTCTCAAACCAAATCAAACCAAAATAAAATCAATTTAATTAAAATAAATTTTAACCTAATTAAAAATCTAATTTAATCAGATTAAATTAGATTTAAATCTGATTTAATTTTTTAATCGAATTAGAAATTAGGTTGACCCAAGTCCTAATTGAACTAGAACTAGTTTTTTCTTGCACTTGGCTTATCCAATAAACCAATTGGACTTGATCCAATCAAGCTCAAATTAAATCTAATTAAATTATATTTAATTAGACTTAATCTCAACCCATTGACTTAATCAAATTAAGCCAATTAGTAATCGAATTGCTAATCAATCCTCTTACAACACTTGCACTAGGTTAAATGTCAATCGTATTGATCGTTTAATCCTAGAATGATTCTTAATCGTTGATCAATCATCCGATTGGATCATGAACTCTAATGTATGTGACCTCATAGGTCCGAATCTAAGTTGGTAGCATATAAATAAATTTTTATACCAATCGAAGTGATCATCTAGCAATGGTACCCGACGGTCGGATAGGTCGAATGTGTAGAACAACATCTTTAGAACTTATGCGGATATAGTTTCCATATAATTCATCTCCTTGACCAAAATGCTCATAGGACACCTCAGAGTTCAACTGTCAACTCTGATCAGGTTGTCCACATTGTATTTCAAAATATCAAATCCATCTGATGGATTATCCTGGCCAAGGTTTTGCTAAATTGAAGTACAGCGACTCATTCTTCTCCAACTCTTGGAGTGGTCAATCTCATCTTAATCACACTCTGACTTTGCAAGTACTTGACTATGCCCAGAAGTCTTTCATCACTGAATTAGAAATTCAGTTAGTCTAGTACCAAAGCATAGTGAGTTGCTTGCAAGTCACTGAGGTGATCTCAGGTCTAAGGGACACTTATACCTATATCCCATCAGAGACATTCTCAACAGCAGAATACTCTGGAGTTGGTCACGTTCAATGACGATGTATCCTTACATCTCATCTGTATGTCATACCAATGTCTCTACACTCCTTGATTAAGAGGATAACCAACCTATATGGCCTACAGTGACCTATGCTCGATAGAAGCTGTCGTCCTTATTAACAGCCCATCATTTGGTCGTGAACAATTTTAAGGACTAATCGATAAATTCTCTCTTTATCGAACCTAAATAGTTCTAAGGACTTCATCATAACAACGGAGTTCATTAGAAGATGAAAACTTATGATAAAAATATCAAAAATATATTTTATTTATTAATAAATCAATTACAATACAAGGTTGCTCAACTGTCAATAGGTTGACGATTGGTTTTTGAGACATATTTTTCAACATTGACAATCTACAAACACTCTTTTCCTCAAAGCTCACTTCAGACTCCCTAAAAATTGCAATAAAAGCCATACCATATGGCAAAGGAGCCTTGAATCTGCTCAAGGCCTCTCTCATGGCATCGATCATCAAAAAAGATAGATTCAGGAGTCTCGGAGACAACATGGTGCATCAAGCAAATATCTCTCTCAGTCATCAAATCATATCTTCCCTCTTTGAAAAAGAAAATCCTAGACACCATATGATGGAGCAATCTCATCTCCATGCTCAGATCCTTGGCTTCAATTTTCAAAAATCCTTCTATATCCTCTCTTTCAAGGATTATTCTAAGTCCAATTTCTTTTCTGGGAAGCTCATCTAGGCAGCTACCCTCACAGGGCATCTGAAAGAATCTACCTAACCTAGGTGCATTCAAAATAATTTGGACACCCTTCACAATTGACCTCAAAACTCCATCAGTGAAGACTAGATTAGAGTAAAATTTCTTGACAAGATCAATGTAAATGGGCTCGGACAAACTACAGAAAAATCTCCATCCTTGTTTAATCAGTTTTTCACCAATAGAAAATCCATCATTCCTCAAGAAATAAAAGTTTGCATTTCTTCCCAAGGCTACTTTTCTTGCAGATAAAGGGATCTTACTTGGGGTGATCGATGGAGAGGCTTGGGCTGATGCTTGAGCAGTCTTTTTCCTTCGTTCCTCAGCCTCCAAGGACCTCACTGACTTCCTTCTCTGTGGTAATCTCATTTTAAGGGCCATTATCCCAAAAAGAGTAGGAGAATCGGTCAAGGAGATAGAGAAGGATGAAGGATGGATGGAAATGAAGGGAAGAAGAGGATTTCGGGGTGATTGTCTCGGATTTGGAAATTAGGGCTTGAGAAATTTATGGATAGCAAGAGGGAGATGATTTTTATTAAAGATAGCCATGACAATGTGTTTGCCCTAGAATTTGAGGTGAAAATCCAAGATTTTTGGGATGTATTTGAGGCTGGTGGAGAGCTAGGAGAGGAGTTTTCGGTTTGAGATGAGAAGAAGAAGAAGAGGTATAGTATTTGAGTCACCCCACATAGGTTTTAAAGGAGGGATTAAACGGGTCAGCTCAAAAGAAATTCACATGCCCGTTCAATTGGGACGTCCTATGGGATGCCCCATCTAGGGAAAACATCAGGCGATAAAAAATGATTTAAAAAGGATGAAAAATTTAAGAAAAAAAATTTGAAAAGGTTCATATTGACTTGATGATCATGAGGAGTCCAAGTAAATTTTGGTATAATTTTTGATGAAATGTTTCAATGAAAAAAAATTCAAGATTATATCTGAATAGCATTGATAATTTTTTAATTGACTTGAAAAAATCTCAAAAAAGATAGATGCTTCCCAAAATTAAGATAATAAAGTCAAGAGATTTTGGATAGATTTTGGGAGTAAAATTATTATTGAAGTTCAAGCAGAAGGATCTAAGATTTTTAATTCTCTTCTAATTTCATAAAATTTATTTTTCTTTAATGCTTTGATGAAAATATTAGCTAATTATTTTTTAGTATTTATGTATTCAAGTGTTACATCATTATTTTGAATATGTTCTCTTATAAAATGATGTCTAATTTCAATGTATTTTGACCTAGAGTATTGGATTGAATTTTTGATCAAATTAATGGCACTAGTATTATCACATCTTATGGAGATGTTTTTAAGTTCAATTTCAAAATCTATGAGTTGTTGCTTAATCTATAGGATTTGAGCACAGCAACTTTCGACTGCAATGTACTCGACTTTGGTCGTAGACAATGCTACCGAATTTTATTTCTTGCTAAATCAAGAAATTAAGTTTACTTTTAAAAATTGGCAAGTTCTACTAGTACTCTTTCTATTTAATTTACATCTAGCAAAGTCTGCATCTGAGTAACCTATTAAGTCCATAGAAGATTGCTTTGAGAACCAAAGTCCTAGGTTTTGAGTTCCTTTTAAGTATTTGAAAATTTTTTAACAGCATTGAAGTGAGATTTCTTAGGATTTGACTGATATCTAGCACACATATATACACTGAATATTATATCAGGTCTACTAGCAGTAAGATATAGCAAAGAGCCTATCATGCCTCTATAAAGCTTTGAATCAACATTCTTACTATGTTCATCTTTATCTAATTTACAGGAAGGGGTCATGGATGTACTTACAATTTTTGAGCTCTCTATTCTAATTTTTTTAATAGTTCTCTTGTGTGCTTACTTTGGATGATGGAGATCTCTTTTTTTATTTGCTTAATCTAGAGTCTGAGGAAGAAAGTGGTTCTCCCATCATGCTCATCTCGAACTCTCCGTACATGAGTTTGGCAAATTTTTGGTACAAAACTTCATTAGTAGACCTAAATATAATATCATCAACATATATTTATATGACTAAAATTTTTTCATCTTTTCTTTTTATAAAAGAGTTGTATCAACTTTTCCTCTTGAAAAATTATTTTCTAGTAAGAACTTATTTAATCTTTCATATCAAGCCTCAGGAGCTTATTTGAAACCATACAATGCTTTGTTTAACTTAAATACATGATCTGGATATTGATGATTTTCAAAGCCTGAGGGTTGCTCTACATATACTTCTTCGACAATATAACCATTTAAGAAAGTACTTTTAACATTTATTTGAAATAATTTAAAGTTCGTGAAACAAGCAAAAGCAAGCAGCATTCTTATGGCTTCTAGTCTAACAATAAGTGCAAATATTTCATCAAAATCAGTTTTTTCTTGTTGATTATATCCTTTAGCAACTAATCTTGCTTTATTTATGATTGTATTTTCATCTTCATCTAATTTATTCCTATATACCTATTTTGTTCTTATTATGGGATGATTTTTAGATCTAGTAACAAATGTCCATACATTATTTCTTTCAAATTGATTTAGCTCTTCTTACATGATAATTATCCAGTTATAATCTTTTTCAGCTTTATCTGTTATTTTAGATTCTAGATGTGAAATAAAAGCTATATAGTTACATACATCTCTAAGAGAGGATCTAGTTCTTACCCTTTGTACTAGATCATCAATAATTAATTCTTTGAGATGATTATGGACATACCTCCATTCTCTTGATAGATTATCTGTATCTTGAGGTTGTTCTTGAATATTTTGATCATTGATGCTTTTATCTTCATATTTTTATTTTCATTATTCCTTGTTTCGCTTATTTGAGTCATTGATGGTGAGCTCTTTCATTCTATCTTCTATGATACCTGCATCATCAGCGTCTTCTTTCTTTCTTGATGGAAAATCATTAGCTTCATCAAAAACTATATGAATTGACTCTTCCACTACTAGTGTTCTTATATTAAATACTCTAAAAGCTTTGCTAGAAGTAAAATAGCCAAGAAAGATGGCTTCATTAGATTTAGCATCAAAATTACCTAACCTATCTTTGCCATTATTTAAAACAAAACATCGGCAACCAAAAATATGAAAATATCCTATGTTAGATTTTCTACCTTTCCATAATTCATAAGGTGTTTTCTTTAAAATTGATCTTATTAAAGTATGATTTAAGATGTAACATGCTGTGTTGATTGCTTCTGTCCAAAAGTACTTTCGGAGCTTGCTTTCACATAGCATGGTACGGGCCATTTCTTCTAAGGTCCTATTTTTTTCTCTACTACTCTATTTTGTTGTGATGTTCTAGGTGCTGAAAAATTATGATTTATACTTTTTTTATCATAAAATTTTTTTAAATCTTTATTTTTAAATTTAGTACCATGGTCACTATGAATTGAAATAATTGATAAACCTTTTTCATTTGAAACTTTTTAGTAAAACTTAAAAAATACTGAAAATACTTCATCTTTAGATGCTAAAAGCAAGACCCAAGTAAAATACGAAAAGTCATCAATAATTATAAAATCATATCTTTTACCTCCTAAACTAGTTATCCTTATAGGACCAAATAAATTCATATGTAAGAGTTCTAAAGGTTTAGAAGTTAAAATAATATTTTTAGATTTAAAAAAAATTCTTGTTTATTTGTCTAATTGACATACTTCATAAATTTTATCTTTGTCAAAACTAATTTTTTGAAAACCAAAAACTAAATTCTTTTTAACAATTTTAGAAAGTATGTGCATACTAATATGTGTAAGCCGATGGTGCCAAAGCCAATTAGTCTCATTGATTTTAGCATTCATAGCCACAAGACATTGTATATTTTGTATGAAAAGATTATCCAAGTCAACTATGTATACATTGCCATGCCTATGCCCAATGAATCTGGTGCTATCATCAAAAGGACTACTTACAATGCACATAGATGATTCAAAAACTACTTTATAACCTTTATCACATAATTGACTACTACTTAAAAAATTATAATTCAGACCATCTACAAGTAACACATTTTCAATACAAGTGGAGGAAGTAATACCAATATCGATGATCTTTCTTTTGCCATTATCTCCAAAGGTGACCATCCCTCCATTTTTTGCTTCCAATGTGATGAATTGAAATTCATCGTCGGTCATATATCTTGAGCATCCACTATCAAGATACCACTCTCATTTTATTTCTTAAGATGCAAGACACACCTGCACACATAAAGTCAAATTTTAACTTTAGGTACCCAAGCTAACTTCAGTCCTTTGGGGTTAGTCACAATAATTCTTTTTTGAACCCATATTTTCTTAATATTTGTATCAACAGATTTATTTGATAAGCATGTATAAGCTTTATGTCCTATTTTGCCACATTTAAAATAAGTAATATTTTACAATTTGCTCATAGATGCATTAACAAAAATATTTTTTAAAATTTTTTATTTTTTAAGAGTATTATAGCCAAGTTCGACTTTATCATATACAGCTCTTTGACTATCAATAATCATTTAAAGTTTATTTGAACTTAAAGTAAATCTATCAACTATTGATTTCAATTTGGTTACCTTTTTCTTTAGATTCTAATTTTCTTTTATAAGAGTTTTATTTAAGTCTGAAATTTTATTTATTTTTTCAATAGAGTTTGATTCTTTATTTTTAGTTCTTTATTTTTGTTGGTTGTTTCTTCTTTTTTTTTAGCTAGTGCTTGATTTTTCAATTTCAGATCTTTATTTTTTAATCTTAATTTTCTTAGATCATTCAAAAGTTTATGGAAGGCTTCTTGCAGTTCATTATAAGAAAATTCATTTTGAGTTTCAGGGGTTATCTCATTTTTATGTGTCATAAGGCACAGTTTGGCTTCTTCATGGGATTTTTCATGTTCTATTTTAAATAATTCATAGTTGTGCACAAGTATATTAATTTTAGACTCTTTTACTTGATTTATGCCCTCATGTGTAATTTCTAGCCTATCTCAAATTTTTTTGACTGAATTACAAATAAAAATTCGATTAAATTCATTTATATCTAAGGCATAATATAAGACATTCATGATTTTAGCATTGAGCTGAGCCATTTTCTTATCAAATTCATCCCATTCACCTTCTGACTTAGGGAGAGACACACCATCAATCAATTTAATAGGTGTGTGGGGTCTATTTACTATGATACTTTACATATCATAGTGTCACGCCCCCGACCCGAGATTTGTGAATCGAGGGTCGCGGCAACCACCGCATACTCATAAAGAACTCTCTCCATAAGCATGCAAGGCATCTCATCATGATATCTTCACAAACAGTTAAATAATTTTTTTTTTTATTCAATAACCAAACCTTAATTCAAATAACAAATCAAAACTTAGTGTTCAAAAGAAAGTAACTGTTTGACAAAGTCAACACTAAAACAAAACTAAAAGTCTTGAATCAATTCTGAGAAAAATCCTAAATCAATGAGTTAACTCCATCTCTAATCGCTCTCCCAACCGAAATCCCACATCATGCTAATTTTCTGGATCTGTAAGAAAAACATAAAACTTATCATGAGCTAAATAGCCCAGTAAGCAGTGTATACCTTTAACTGAATAATCAGGCAAATAATACTATGCATAACAATTCAATATGTAATTTCATGAAATCATATTCATACTGTCAATCATATTTAAAAGTCAATTCATCATAATTTCTAATTATGCTTTTCTTCTTAATTTCATCAATTTCTTAAATTCTTCTTACCAACCATGACTATGACCACATTATCCCTGTGGCAGGGTCATAATACCGCGTATCTGCTTGCGGTGGGCTGCGAATCATCTGGCAGCCAAGTCCTTTGGAACCGCTGGTCTAACTGGCGGTTTTGTCGCTGGTCTATCTGGCGACATGTCGCTGGTCTCACTGGCGACATAAATCCTCAGGACAGTCAATTACCAACGTATATGCCCCCATTGGTGGGGTCCTCAACACAGTCAGGTTGTCAATTTCATATTGTCTTCCAATTCATATATTATTTTCAAGAATAATAAAATTAATTGATATTCGAGTAAAATCAATTATAACATTCTTTGAGACCATATATCATCATAAAAATTGCTCAACAAATAACATCATTCAATAAATAATTTTCTATAATTAACTTTCATCATAAATAATTTCAACAATTATTTCAATGAATAATTTCAATCACAAGCATGTATAAATTTATTTAATTCATAATTTACCAGATAAATTCAGTAAAAGTAAACACTACTTACCTCTTTCATCTTAGATCTTTAGACTTCGTTAGAAGAATCAGCTAATCCTATTTAAAATATCAAATCATTATCAAATTCTATTCCATAAATATAACAAGATTAAATCATAAGGAAAGAGGACTGTTGTCCGGATGTGTCGAACCATCCAGATACCAGGGCAATTCAGGATCTCTGATCTGAGGGTCAGATTCAAGTGACTTGATCAAAAAATCGTGAGGCACAGATCGAATTAAAGTCAAGATCAATCAATAGGGTTCTTTAATAAATTTGAAAGATCTTTGATACGATCAAATGAGGTTGACATACAGCACGGATATCAAAGCAACTTCAGATCTTATTAGAGTCAATATAAGCTTCTAAAAGATGAAGGCATGACTCGATACAGGATTCATAGACTTTTTTTTAGAGAGAGAAAGTTGGTCATGAGAGAGAAAGTAGAGAGAGAAAGTGGAGAGAGAATCTTCGTATCCTTTAAAAGTGGCAATCATGATTGAGATCATCAGAGGTCATATCAAGGTGACTTAATATAGATTAACCACGATTGATATTATCAATTTCGAAGAAGGATCGATCAGGATCTAATCTACTGCACGAATTTCGGAGCAGTCTCAGATCATCATATTTTCATCTTAAATTTATCCTAGGGTCTGTGATGCAATCAGAGAGAGAATGACCCTAGGGAGACGAAATCCATAATGAGAGAGAAAGATCTAGAGAGAGAAAATAAGAAGAAAATCTAGAGAGAGAAAATATAGAGAGTAGATAGAGAGAGAAAGTTCAATTCTAGAGAGAGAAAGACTTAAGAGAGAAATGAGAGAAACTTTCTCTCACATATATATATATATATATATATTTTTATTATATATATATATATATTCTTTTTCTTTTTCTTTTTCTTTTTCTTTTTAGAGAGAGACAATAGAGAGAGAGAAAGAGAGAGAAAGAGGGAAAAAGAGGAGAGAGAGGAAAATTTTCTCTTTTCTTATTATTATATTTTTCTTTTTTTTTTTCTTTTCTTCTTCTTCCCGGGCTTTTCATTGGGCCGAAACAGGGGACCTTGAGGTCCCCGTGCCTTGATCGGCCGATCACGACCATCTCATGGCCGGTGGTGGCCGGCGGCAACGGCCGACTCTCCCGGGTTCGGAGAGACCAGGGCCGGCGGTCGGCGTGACCGTCGGCGTCGGAAAATCAGAGGAAAGAGGCGGCGAACAGGGGGTTTCCTTCTCCAACTAAATCCGGCGACACCCGTCGCCGGCCATCATGCTCACAGGCACGGGAAAGAAGGGAGAGAAGAGAGGGAGAGGAGGGAGACCTTACCACAACCTCCGATGATCCCCACCGGCGAGAAATCGCGGCAAACACGGGTCGAGGAGTCGCGGCTTCAAATGGGAAAATCGGAGAAAATCTCCGGCAATCGACGGCGACTGAAGGGTCTACCCATAGAGGAGAGAGGGGATTTCTTATAGGGTTCGTCCTAGGGTCTTTTAATGGCCCTAGGACTTCGATTTTTGATCAGAGAAGAGGAAGACTCCGATCGGGAGTCTTCCTGCTCTATTTTTTTCTTTTTTTTTTGTTTAATGGGCTTAGTGGGCTTTGTGAGCTGGTTTTGGGCCCAATTGGGCCGGATTATCACATTCTACCCTCCTAAAAAAAAATTTCATCCTCGAAATTTAACATACCTTTATTTTCAAATAAGTGTGGATATCTCGTCTTCATATCATCTTCAAGCTCCCATGTGGCCTCTCTCTCTTCATAATTACTCTAATGAATCTTTACATATGAAATGATACGCCGTCTTAGAACTTGCTCTTTTCGATCAATAATTCAGAGAGAAAATTCTTCATAGGTTAGATCTTCGTGAACTTGCAATGGCTCATACTTTATCACACTGATCTGGTGGTAAGGCTAGTTCATAAGCAACATCTCCTACTTGATTTAAAATTTCAAAAGGTCCATTTTATCGCGGACTCAGCTTGCCATGTCTCCCAAACCTCATGACACTTTTTGTAGGTGATATTTTTAGAAAAATATGATCATCAAAATAAAATTCTAATTCTCTTCTTTTTCTATCTGCCCAACTTTTCTGTCTATCTTATACTGCTTTGAGTCTCTCCTTGATCAGATAGATTTTCTCTCTAGCATCCATTTATTATCAGTAAAATCCTTCTTTTTTTTTTTTTTTTACAACTAACGTATTTCATAATATCTTTTGATTTAAAGGATTAATATTTCTAATCAATTCAGACCACCACGCTTTTGCTGCACACTCTGATCTCAACTTACCAAATTATCTAAGTCTATCAAAAATAAAAGATATCTTTGTATATTAAATCAATCAGAGATAGATCCAACTTTCAGATTTCATATACAATTTAGGATAAAATTTAAGGTTTTCTTGTCATTACTATCTCTTAGACATAGCACATCAAAATTAAATCTTCATCCACCTTCTATGTTTGAACTTATTACATAAACTTCACCACTCCTCAAGAATCTAATATGTCTAGAATTAATTTGAGTTAACCTTCGATTTACCTTACAATCATTTAGACAACTTCCAAACCAACCTTTCTTTGCAAAGAAATTAACATCAAAATCAGCAAAGTTATCATGTCCTTTATCCATATAGGTTTAGCATTCCAATGTCATCAAATATACCTAACATAATATATCAATACCTCCCACTTCATTCTAGGGTCAACACTTCTCGTACTCAAATCAACCTTGCTAATTGAAATCTAAGATATAACTCCTCAATTCTATTATAGACATCATATGCCACTTATGCATAAATTTCATCATAATACCTATTGATTTGAAATCAAATTATTGAATCCTTTCTTTTATATCTATCATGTTCCTCATGATCTTAGCCTCAAGTTCACATATCACGAAAGTCACAATCCCGAATAATGATAACCTTAAGCTCAAATACCACTTAAGTCATATTCTCTAGTGATCATAATCTAAACTTTATATCATTCTATCACATCCTTAATGATCATAATCTTAAGCTCTGATGTTATCCATTATACTCCACTCGGTCACATCCTATTGATCATACATAAAGTTTTGATATCACTTTATAATCTCAATGATCTTAAACCTAAGCTCTGATATTAATCTATCATATCCTAATCATTTTTATTATTTATATCATAATCCCCAAAGATTATAACCTAAGCTCTGATACCATATTAATTATCACGCCCCCGACCCGAGATTTGTGAATCGAGGATCGCGGCAACCGCCGCATACTCATGAAGAACTCTCTCCATAAGCATGCAAGGCATCTCATCATGATATCTTCACAAACAGTTAAATAATTTTTTTTTTTTATTCAATAACCAAACCTTAATTCAAATAACAAATCAAAACTTAGTGTTCAAAAGAAAGTAACTGTTTGACAAAGTCAACACTAAAACAAAACTAAAAGTCTTGAATCAATTCTGAGAAAAATCCTAAATCAATGAGTTAACTCTATCTCTAATCGCTCTCCCAATCGAAATCCCACATCATGCTAATTTTCTGGATCTGTAAGAAAAACATAAAACTTATCATGAGCTAAATAGCCCAGTAAGCAGTGTATACCTTTAACTGAATAATCAGGCAAATAATACTATGCATAACAATTCAATATGTAATTTCATAAAATCATATTCATACTGTCAATCATATTTAAAAGTCAATTCATCATAATTTCCAATTATGCTTTTCTTCTTAATTTCATCAATTTCTTAAATTCTTCTTACCAACCATGACTATGACCACATTATCCCTGTGGCAGGGTCATAATACCGCGTATCTGCTTGCGGTGGGCTGCGAATCATCTGGCAGCCAAGTCCTTTGGAACCGCTGGTCTAACTGGCGGTTTTGTCGCTGGTTTATCTGGCGACATGTCGCTGGTCTCACTGGCGACATAAATCCTTAGGACAGTCAATTGCCAACGTATATGCCCCCATTGGCGGGGTCCTCAACACAGTCAGGTTGTCAATTTCATATTGTCTTCCAATTCATATATTATTTTTAAAAATAATAAAATTAATTGATATTCGAGTAAAATCAATTATAACATTCTTTGAGACCATATATCATCATAAAAATTGCTCAGCAAATAACATCATTCAATAAATAATTTTCTATAATTAACTTTCATCATAAATAATTCCAACAATTATTTCAATGAATAATTTCAATCACAAGCATGCATAAATTTATTTAATTCATAATTTACCAGATAAATTCAGTAAAAGTAAACACTACTTACCTCTTTCATCTTAGATCTTTAGACTTCGTTAGAAGAATCAGCTAATCCTATTTAAAATATCAAATCATTATCAAATTCTATTCCATAAATATAACAAGATTAAATCATAAGGAAAGAGGACTGTTATCCGGATGTGTCGAACCATCCAGATACCAGGGCAATTCAGGATCTCTGATCTGAGGGTCAGATTCAAGTGACTTGATCAAGAAATCATGAGGCACAGATCGAATTAAAGTCAAGATCAATCAATAAGGTTCTTTAATAAATTTGAAAGATCTTTGATACGATCAGATGAGGTTGACATACAGCACGGATATCAAAGCAACTTCAGATCTTGTTAGAGTCAATATAAGCTTCTAAAAGATGAAGGCATGACTCGATACAGGATTCATAGACTTTTTTTAGAGAGAGAAAGTTGGTCATGA
Source organism: Elaeis guineensis (assembly GCF_000442705.2). NCBI lineage: Eukaryota > Viridiplantae > Streptophyta > Magnoliopsida > Arecales > Arecaceae > Elaeis > Elaeis guineensis. The sequence continues at coordinate 123,727,609 of NC_025993.2, forward strand.
GAGAAAAAGTAGAGAGAGAAAGTGGAGAGAGAATCTTCGTATCCTTTAAAAGTGGCAATCATGATTGAGATCATCAGAGGTCATATCAAGGTGACTTAATATAGATTAACCATGATTGATATTATCAATTTCGAAGAAGGATCGGATCAGGATCTAATCTACTGCACGAATTTCGGAGCAGTCTCAGATCATCATATTTTCATCTTAAATTTATCCTAGGGTCTGTGATGTAATCAGAGAGAGAATGACCCTAGGGAGATGAAATCCATAATGAGAGAGAAAGATCTAGAGAGAGAAAATAAGAAGAAAATCTAGAGAGAGAAAATATAGAGAGAAGGTAGAGAGAGAAAGTTCAATTCTAGAGAGAGAAAGACTTAAGAGAGAAATGAGAGAAACTTTCTCTCTCTCACATATATATATATATATATATATATATATATTTTTATTATATATATATATATTCTTTTTCTTTTTCTTTTTAGAGAGAGACAATAGAGAGAGAGAAAGAGAGAGAAAGAGGGAAAAAGAGGGGAGAGAGGAAAATTTTCTCTTTTCTTATTATTATATTTTTCTTTTTTCTTTTTTTTTTCTTTTTTTTCTTTTTTTCTTTTCTTTTTCTTTTTCCTTTTTCTTTTCTTTTTCTTTTCTTCTTCTTCCCGGGCTTTTCATTGGGCCGAAACAGGGGACCTTGAGGTCCCCGTGCCTTGATCGGCCGATCACGGCCATCTCATGGCCGGTGGTGGCCGGCGGCAACGACCGACTCTCCCGGGTTCGGAGAGACCAGGGCCGGCGGTCGGCGTGACCGTCGGCGTCGGAAAATCAGAGGAAAGAGGCGGCGAACAGGGGGTTTCCTTCTCCAACTAAATCCGGTGACACCCGTCGCCGGCCATCATGCTCACAGGCACGGAAAAGAAGGGAGAGAAGAGAGGGAGAGGAGGGAGACCTTACCACAACCTCCGGTGATCCCCACCGGCAAGAAATCGCAGCGAACACAGGTCGAGGAGTCGCGGCTTCAAACGGGAAAATCGGAGAAAATCTCCGGCAATCGGCGGCGACTGAAGGGTCTACCCATAGAGGAGAGAGGGGGGTTTCTTATAGGGTTCGTCCTAGGGTCTTTTAATGGCCCTAGGACTTCAATTTTTGATCGGAGAAGAGGAAGACTCCGATCGGGAGTCTTCCTGCTCTATTTTTTTTTTTTTTTGTTTAATGGGCTTAGTGGGCTTTGTGAGCTGGTTTTGGGCAATTGGGCCAGATTATCACACATAGTCAAGTGCTTGAATGAAAATTTTTATTTGAGCTTTTCAATAGGTGTAGTTTGATCCATTGAAAAGTGGAGGTCGGTTTGTTGATTGCCCCTCGGCTAGAGATATTTCAAATTAGGCTGTCATGGATCTTTGGCTTTTGATGGTTAAATCAAGCAAGACCTAGAACATCGGACTCTGATACTACTTGTTGCCCAAATATAGAGCCTAAGAGGGAGGGTGAATTGGATCTTTTTAAAATTTTTGTGATTAGTGCACTCAAGTAATGTGCTAAACTTGTTAAGTGGAATGAATTGATTAACTATGAAAATAAAATTAATCATAAATGATAGGTAAGCAAGTATAAAGTATAAAGAATAAGTAAAGAGATACAAGCACAATAAATACGAGATTTATAGTGGTTCGGTGCCAACCTTATACCTACATCCACTCTCCAAGTTCCTACTTGGATATTCAATCCACCAAAAAGATTTTAAGATACAAAACATCGGACAACTCCGACTCTTGCTATTCAAGCAAGAACATTTATTTTTCAGATACAAGCCAATCCTCAACACTCTTATTTCAGGTTTGAATCAACCTATCTAAGTTTTGAAATCCCCTAAAACTCAAAATCTAAAATACAATAGCAAGAAAACAGTGTACAGAAATTTCAGCATAATAGCCCCTTAAATGAGCATAATAAATACAATAAAAATATAATACTTAAGGACAAGAAGTCTTTGCTAAACACCCTCAATGGATTGTTATATTTGAATGCAGCTGGAGAGTGGTTGGTGAGCTGATTGATTGCTTCTTTCCTCTCTTTTTAGGGATTTCTTTCACTTTCACGAATGTGAGCTTGAATGCATGAATCTTAGTTGATTTTCCACCTCTAGAGAGTATTTATAGCCTCCATTTGGACTTGAGAGTATCTTAGTGTCAGTTAAGAGCTGTTGGAGAGTATTTAATATGCATTAAATACATCAAAAATAGATTGAAAACTAGCCGTTATGCATGCTCGCCAGAATGAGACGTCCCATGGGATGCCTCATTGGCAATGGGACATCCCATGGGATGTCTCATTTGGCCAGATAGAAAACTAGCTCTCTGTTTTGGTCTCAGAGTCTCAGGGATCGTTCCACATGGGTCGTCCCACTATGTGCCACAAGCCAAAACAATGCATGTCGATTACCCAATGAAAGGGGATGATCCAGATGAATCACTCTATTTTATTCTAATCTAATTTTTTATACATTTAAGATTTGAAACTTACCAGAACACTACCAAATGCTCTTAAGTAAATTTAAATCAATTTGACACTTTCAAAAGGCTTCAAAAATTTTTCCAACTTGTAGAAACTTCAACTTTGACACACTTGATAGAGCTTTTTAAATCCAACATTTTGGACTATCTGAAACATCACTAAAATATTCTCCAAAGATAAGAAACTCATTAGTAGTCTCCTCAAATGGTTTGTGATCATCAAAATCAATTCTTGGAGCAACACACAAGTACTTCTGGTTAATTTCATCTCTAGATCTCTTTTGGCCTACGGCACTCCCTATTTACTTGTTTAGGTTCACATTCACATCAACATGCAAGTAATAAAGACTGTCAATTAAAAGACCTCGTGCAATAAATTTATTTCGTAAATAAATAGAATAAAAAATTTTATTGAAACTAATTTCAAAATCTTTCTGTGCTAGCACAGACATGAAAATCAAATTCTGACTAGCTACAAAAATATAATAATAGTCTTTCAAATCTAATCTAATATCAGACGGTAATCAAAGAGGATAGGTGCCAATGGCCTCTGCAGTAAATTTTGCTCCATTGCCGACTCGAAGGATCATGTCACCTTCTCTCAACCTCTTACTTTCTATCAGACTCTGCATTGAGATACATATATGAGCACTCGAGCCAAAGTCTAATACCCAACTAGAATTAGAAGAAACCGCAAGGTTAAATTCAATTACGAGCATACCTTCAGAAGGTTTATCACCCTTTTTAGTTTTTAGGCTCTTCAAGTATTTAGGATAGTTCCTCCTCTAGTGGCCTTCAGCATGATAGTGAAAATACTTTTTCTTTGCCTCAGCCGCCTTTGGACCATCTTTTTTCGGCTTGCTCTCTTTGTTCTGTTTCTTCGTGAATTTAACCTTCTTCTTTTCAGTAGACTTTCTCTTGGAAGAAGAAGTCCGCTTCACAGCAAGAACAGTACCCCATAAACTCTTCAAGGTACCCTCCGTAGTACCAACATGTTGATAAATTCGAGAATAGTACAGTCAAGTTTGTTCATATAAAAATTCACAATGAATTGACTATATGAACTATTAAGAGATTGAAGGATCAGATCCATCTGCAATTCCTTTTACATATCCAGCCCGAGCTTCCCAAGCTCCTCAATATCCTTGATCACTATCATGCAGTGCTCATGGACAGACTGCCTTTCGTGCATTTTCAGATTGAAGAGTCTCTTGGATACTTCAAAGCATGCAGTATGACTCTACTCACCATACAACTCTTGTAGGTGAGTGATCATAGCCCAAACAGTGGGCATATGCTCGTTCTAGCTTTGCAACTCATTTGACATAGACGCCAGTACATAGTACTTGATCCGACTGTCTTCATCCATCCACTTCTCAAAAGTAACTCTTTACTCAACAGTAGGACGGTTTGGTAACACTATGGGATCCTGGTCGAGAACATGACTTAACTTTTTTGAGGTTAGGACAATCATGAAATTTCTGAGCCAGTCTTTAAAATTATTATCGATCAAATGATTGGTTTCAAGGATGCGAGCTAGAAGATTTGAGGCTGACATGATAGTTTAACTGCGAGAGTGAGATTCAAGTTAGATTTTTGTACTTAATGTATATATTTGCTTCTAAAGACTTTAAGATACAAATAATGACTCCCACTAATTTATCGGATCCCTCCACTCCCTAGGAAGGAAACAAAAATCTTAATGTGACAAAGGATTCCTAATGGATGCTACGATTCCATCGATGACATGCACCTCACCTAACAATTATTGATAACATACATACTGATGCATAGGCAACTCTTTATCTAGATGCTTATTTAAGCATGTTGTAGCGACTTGGTCTCTAAGTCATGTAGACTCACCTAACAGTTATTGCCCACACTTCTTAGTTAAGCTCGACCCACCATTCACAAACAGGTGCAAGGCCATCATTGGATCCCTCACCTAATAGTTATTGTGCCCAACCTCATCCTTACCCTGAAGTAATTTTTTGGTAATAGAGTGGTTGTATGTTTCCAATACAACTGAACCATTATAACCAGTCGAGAACAATCAACGTCGATAGCACGCCCGCACATCTATAACGATAGAAGACCTATAGACTTAATATTTGTGGAGAGATTTAGGTTTAGATCTCATCTAATTAGTCATCATATGATCGATCTAACTGATATGGGCTAAACCAAACTACTAAGCAACCTAATTCAAGATCCAATCTTTCAAATTGGTCAGATAAGTGATGATCGATGGGGGACCCCCGGTTGCCTTCCTTAGACATCAATAAATTGACTAGATTGACTAACAGAACCAATTAAATAACCATATCTCATTAACTTATCTTAGACACCAATAGGTCGATTGATCAAAATTGATTAGCTCAAGTGAATCAGACTCAAACCAACGGACCAAATCAGATCTTTAGATTAACCGATTCTACATATGGGATTCAATCGATTTGATTAATAATAATTATTTGATTATTAACTTAATTGATCTGATCTTAATCAATACTTGACTCAGTTTGATCAATTACTTAATGAAATTAAACCCATATGACTCAAATCAAAAATCTTAAATGCAATCCTATTATATGACCTAATTAATGATTTTTTCATGATCAAAATTCTCATGCACAAACATAAATTTTAGATTCTAAAATCATATTTTAGATTTAAATTCTTTACATAAAAGTAAATTTTAAAATATAAAAATAATTTTTAAATTTTAACATACAAATATATATCATATATATGCATGTAAAATCAGATCTAAACAAAATTTCAGATCTAAGCATGATATCATATATCTCATATACTAATCATGGATCAGATTAAAAGTAAATTTATAATCTAAATATGTAAACATATAATACATATATGAATCAAAATTTAGATCATATAAAAATTTCAAATTTTATGCATGCATCTATGTATCACATAAACATGAACTAGAACTATTTTTAGATCAAAATTTAGATCTATGCATGCAATAACATATCATCTATATATTCTAAAATTAAATCTAAAATCAAATTTTAGATTAAAAGATTCATCTATATATCTCATGTATCAAAAAAAAATCTGATTTTGAAATCTTCTCAAAAATATGTATATCAAAATTCAGCATATGAAAATCTGTGGCTCTAATACCACTGTTGGAATTTGAAGTTTGGTACATGCATATGTATTTCAAAAATTTTATTTTCTAAATACTACAGTAGAGAATAAGATTAAAATATTTTTAATCTAAATTATACATGTATAAAAATATAAAATCATATAGATCTATCTCATATACTGAAATTGATATATACTGAAATTCAGATTGTGATCAAATCACATACTTATTTCGTAATCTTTTTCTTCAAATCTAGATCTGAAAGAGAAGAGGTTCTCTCTTAGCCACATAAGTATCTAACCTCTATGAGTATCCATTCAAGATCAATCTGAAACAGTCCTCTTCAATCTGAATTTTCTTCTAAAAAAATTCAACCTGCTGAATCTGAATGAAATCTAGATCGCGATCAACTCTTGATCTCTTTCTTTGATCTTCTTCTTCTCCTCTTCTCTAGCCTTTTTTCTTACTTTATACTACTACAAAATATCAGAGAGCAACAGTAAGAGGATGCCCTAACAGCCCTTGGCATGGAGAAGAAGGGATGTCCCAAGGTGGAGGATGTTTGGACGTCCAAGGGAGGGAGAAGAGGAAGAAAGAGGAAGAGAGGGCATGGGGACTTCTTCTAGGCATGAGGGGCTGCTGGTTTGGATGCTCTAGGGATCTTAGGGAAGGTTCTTTTAAATAGGTACAAGGATTGAATCTTATTCAATCACATAATACAAGTCCTACTTGCATTGGGTTTTCTATTAACTTAAGTTATCTAACTTACTTTAAGAGACCCTTTAGGCACTAACAATTGGAGCCCTTGCACCCGTAATTAGACACCCCAAAATACACCCAAGAGATGCCCCATAAGAGAACTAAAGATTCTCTAATTAATGGACACATCCAACTTGATCAAATCAAGGTGACACCCAAGAATAACTATCAAAAAAATTAATTAGGGACTTGCACCCTTAATTTATATGATCCATAACCTTATACATCCAACAATTGGAGTCTCGTGAATCTTATTCATGTAGGTTATTAGCAGATAATTAGTTAGAATTATCTTATTAAATAAGTAATCCCAATGAAAAGAGAAATTGGGTCCAACCATGTGCTAGCAAGGTTACCATGAATCCAATCAGATTTCTCTAAACCCAATTGATACTTCACAAGCTCAATTACTAATTCTGAAAGAAGAGTGCTCTATAAGCCAATCGCAAGTGTGTTGCGATGAAATTTTTCTTTATAATTTTTCAACTCATGAAATGATATTTATTATTTGAAGTATTGATTCATCATATTAGCTGCATCTTATCATGTCTAAGATTATAATGAACCCCAAAGATTAGGGCAATAGTTTTAGGAGACATGAATGTGTCATGCTAGTGAGATCTAAAATTTTAAAATTTTAATCTTAAATATTTCCATCGTTAGAGTATTAAGTCGGAGATCAATATTCCGGATAGACTGGCACATCCTATGTATGCTCGATAGAGAAGATGGCAGATCTCACTAGCCACTTGTGTGGGACACTAATACAAGGATGTGGGTGCTCATTTGAAAAATGAGTCCACCGAATTAACTCAATGAAAGAGAACATCTTATGGAAGTCTTACTTGCATGTCAAAGATGGTTCTCTAAGTGAGAGTTATGCAAGTGATCCTTAGACCTGAGATCACCATAGAATCTTATGCACATGAACCCATATTTTAGTTCATACCTAGGCATGGCATTAAGATATGTACGGGGTATTTTGGATATGGTGGAGTATATATGAAAGTTGTGAGTAGATCAACATGGAATCGATCACTCCTAGTAAGAGGAGATCGCATCAAGTGTATTCTCAATCCTAGATGACTTGAAAAAAATCTTTTGACCAAAAGCAAAAAGAAGATTAGAAAGAGTTTCTAATATTTCTTCATTGAAGTCATCATTGGTTAATTGAGAATCGATATGTATATATATTTGAGTTTGACATGATTTCATACTCATGAACATATTCAGAGTGTAGGGATGATCGAAGGATTAAATTGTATGGTAACTTACCACTGAAGGATATATTTAGTATTTTTATCATAATTCTATATCTTCTAGGTAGTCATGATATGTTGCTAGATGTTAATCTTGACTTATAGTTTTTGATCGAATTAAAGAGTTTAATTCGATCATCAATTAGAAAGGATTATAATTGTTGAACTCGGGTTAGCTCGATTGGATCTAAATCGATTAGATTGACATCTAATCAAATTTAGTCAACTTACATCCGAATCTACTACCAGCTAGATGTAAAACTCAATGGGTCACACACATATAGAAATTGATCAAGGATCCTTTTGAAAAAGGTTGATTGGAATTTTGGATTCAATCAAGGCTCCGGTAACCATGCTAGCACGTGTGGAACCCTTGCTCCTTTGGAGGTCAATTTGATCTCATCCCTTGCTAATTAGCTAGCCTAATTTAGTGAATATTTGGGTTAGGTCATGCCACCTAGAAGCAGTCTAAATTGGGGGTGCCACATCCCATTTTAATGCCAATTATGAAGAGTCCAAGTTGTGAAAGACTTTTGGCGCAAAACAGGTTCTGCATACAAGGATTGGCATGGGCAGAAGAAAAGAGTCCTTCTAGCATGGGATTAAGATATGTGTAGTAGCTCATATCACCCTCCATCCTCTGGTGCATATCTCAAAGTATGAGATGTATTTTTTCTAAAATTTTTGGGATGGAGAAAAATTAGAAAAAAGAAAGAAGTCTCACGCACGTGCGCAGAAGCATCGCATCTCTCTAAGATTTGGAGAGTCCTTCTTCTCATCAAGTGCTTTCAAAATAAAACAATTTTTGATGATAATATTTCACATTTGATAAGATATTTTTGATAATTTTTTTAGAATTTTTTCAGACTTATCTAGATGCCAAACAGCCACCATAAGTTCCTCTTCATGCTAGCACATGCGGTGATCAAACTTCGCGTGAAAGGACATGAGAACACATCTATTTGTGAGAATTTTCATCCACTCATTATATGTTTTGAAATTAAAATTGAATCCTCTATCCACATAGATTTTTGAGGATTTTTTTGATTTGAGAAAGGGTGCAAAAATATCCCTTTTCTGGTCGCACGTGCAGAGTAGGGTGCTAATCGATGTATCATTGATAAGAGTCTTTTTATTTGAAGAAACTCTTATCTCTGATAATCAGATCAGATAGGCCTCTTGGATGAGGTGCATCCCTCTCTTTTGGCTTCCCTCTAGTGGCTATAAATTGATCAGGGCACTGGGTGTCCGAGATAATTCAGAAAGAGTTTTCAATTTTATCTTCGTTGCTCTCTTTTCTTTTTTACAATCTATCTTAGTTTTAGGACAAGGCTTTGAAAATTAAGACAAAGCCATATCTGGTCCTAACAAGGGTTGTGAGGGTCTTAAACAAGGAGAATCAGAAGTCCAAAGGAGGTTCTGAGAGGGTGGAGTCAGTTTCTTGGAGAAATCTAACCGGTATGAGGCTAGTCGAGTTCTAGTGGCTAGAACTCTTGAAGCAAGGTGAAAGAGCACTGTCCTTGGTTCAATTTCTTTGTGGATCATCATTGGAGGGTGGATACCTGGACGCCTTGTGAAAATTGAGATTAGCGCTACAAGTATTCTTCTTATCCTAATTTATATTTATTGTACTTTGATTATGATAGTCAAGGGTTTCTAGACATTGGGATTTTCGGTGCATCGGGTGTTTTGAATAAAAATTTTAAACACCTAATCCTTCCGTTGCACTACTGGAACCCATCAAATTTCAAGCCTAATCCCTTTATTATGTGATCCCATAGGTTCAATTCTATCTGGTAGTGAGATATACAATGATCTCTATCATCGTATCATTGAAACTCTTTTCAATAGGTCAGAATAATTCTACTCTAACTCAGCAAGAATTGTCGATCCAAAATAATCCTAGTGAGCTCTCACAATCCATCAGTGACACCTAACAGTATGTAGTGACAATCCAGTAAAACTGAAATGAACCTCTAGATGTAGTTAACGTATGATTCAATCTCTCTATTGTGAGTTTCGACTAGATGATAAGTTATGGATAAATTGTCAAACCTCAACATCAGTCATATAATAGATTCGATTAGCTCAAGTCCAGTTATGACTTTTAGAGAAACTCTTTTTCATCAATCACACTACTATGGCCACAGACTCTTGAACTTAGCCTCTCAAATCTTATAGAACTACTTCTCTCTATCAAGGTCGGTAAATCCTATCTTGATGCGCACCCTATCCCTACAGTGGATCAACTGTCGTCAATATTTACTACAAGGGCTCATTGAGATCCATATTTATGTGTCAGTCAAACTACAGCAGCCTCACTGTGAGTAGCAGTACTATCTTAAGTCAAAGGATCAGTCACACAACTATAGCATTGAGACAATCACTGACGATCGAATAAAAATTTAAGTGATCTCTCGTATGGTCACACTCAATACTAGTTATTCTCTAACAACTACCCACACTCATCACCATGTGTCTCTACACAGTAGACTAGAGAGTCTATCCTGAAGAAAATAATTTATGCACCAGTCTATCTGGATCTATCATTATCCTCATAATGATCCTATGATCGAAAATATTTAGGAATTAAATACATGTCTCTAATTCTCAACACCTTGAGAATGTATTGAAACTAATTTCATGGATGATTCAAGGACACATCATACTTGAAAGAAAAAGAACTTGCCCTTTTATTGATCATATCAATATATTAAGTACAAAATTATACCCCAGATTTATTATAATGTGTCAACCATATTGGCTTCTAGGACATACATCTAACAATAAATGCATGTCATCTCTGACTACTGGTGTGATGGCTCAGGTATGGTATCGATCGATGGGAAGGAAAGTGCTGGTGTGCTTGGTCTATCAACATGTGCATAGCATCTACCTCAAGAAACTCTGAGTCAACTCATACCTCTGGCCCTACCATGCTGATCGACATGCTGCTCATTGGGTCAGTACGATGTATCTCCTGAGTCGCTCATTCTCTGTGATATAGACGCATCATCTATAGGGAGGTCAAAGTCTGAGAAGCCAGTGTATGAGGTGTGCTGGGCATATGAAGAGGTACTTGGATCATCCATCGATGGCACAGTCTGAAGTCATCTATCCTCTGAGATGACTCGTATAGTATCAACAAGATCATCTATAACATCGATAAGTGCTCGATCCTTGCATCCAACAGTGATCGAATGAAAGCTGCTCCTTACCGTATGGTATAGTAATGTGATCTTCTAAAACTGTTTGTATGAAAAGATAAACAAGTATTATTCATAAGTATAATATTAATAATATAATAAAATGAGATAAAAGTAAAATATACTTACCACAATGTCCATCATGCTGTCCGAAGGACGAAACCTCATCTCGGGCCGCCCACTCATTAATGGCAAGATGAATCATCTAGTGATGCTCCTGTACCACTGTAGATATGGATCATAATAATCTATCATGGGGAGCATGGGTGGATCAGCCACAATCAAATCTTTCCACTGCTTCCATACATCAATATACTCTCGATGCTCTCGAACTCAATTATGGCGATGCCGCCCTCATCGATCCAAACTATGGAGAGCATCACGAGTGTCGCATGACAGGAGGATGCCTTAATGCATGCCAAACTATTGCATCACGTGCTTTGAATAATAGATCTCCATGATGTCAAAGCAAATGAGAGGTGTGCGTATCCTCTATACATGCTAATCTGATTGGCATACCTCGGACAATGCGACCAATATTTCTGGTGTGCAAGGCATCCATACCATCTGATCGTCGTACTACTGATCAAGCTGATCCCTATAGTATATGACTGTATGCGACACCAGATTGCTAGCATCAATTGTCGAGTCCTTCACCTATCCAAAACAAAGTTACTATGTTATTGTGTGAAAACATGCAGTTATTTATCATATAAAATCAGTGCTATTAATTACATACCTGCATCCCAGTGGATCAGCCTGGTCGTACTATATGCCACCAAATGGATCCTTAAAATCAGCATCATCCACGTCTAACAGATCATGTCCTACTACATCACCTCCCATCATCAGTTAGTGGGCTCCTACCTTGGGAAGCACCCTATCCGATATGTAAATGCTCCCATACCTAGAGCTGAAGCAACACCAATGACCCTGCTGTCTCACGTGCATCTGGTCTAGTAGCCCTGCAGAGCTCGCGATGCAAGAAGGCTAAGGTAGTGCTGCCCCAACTCAACTGCCAACATGCATCGAGATCACGTAGCAGGAGTAAGTACAACAACTGCACGTGAGAATCAGACTTATCGATGAATAAATTGAAGAAAATATTGGTAGTTCTATGCATGCAATTTTAAAATTTTACAGCGGATCTTGTTAGATTAAACGATTTAACCTATGTTACATGCACAAGATCTAATCTAAACTATCATGCCAAGACCTATGATATGATTAAATATGAGTTTAAAATCTGAAATAAAAATCTGCATCGATCATATCGATGCTGTAGATTAGATCTGACCCTTAGAGCTAATCAAAACTGATCTAACGAGTTCAGAATTCATTATCAAAGTGTGGGTTGCTGATCTCAGCAATGTATCGCATGGATAGGAGTTCCTTCAGATCACTTGCAGCCGCACATAGGTGTTCAGCCTCTACAAATTGTCCACACGAAGAACGAATGCTGATCAGACTCCTCGAGAGTGCTAACTCATAAGGATCTTTGAAGACTGATCTTCTTCTTCTTTCTTTGATCTCTTAGACACTCTAGAGAGCGAGAAGAATTAATGGAGGAAAAGAAGAGATGAGAGAGTAATGTAGAAGAAACCAATTTTCAACAACTTCTTATATTGGGCGTCTAACTATTGGACCCCCTTTTTATAGATGGAAATTAGGGTTTTGGGCTAAGAGGGGGTGCCAACTTTCTCCATGCCAACTACCATATGAGGCATCCCTTATTTTTGTCAATTTTTGTGATAGCATGAGAAAGAAATCAGATCTCTCTCACACCTACCAAAAATTCTAATGCACATGGGAAAATTAATTTTGGCGTCATCCTTCTTTCCAAACAAAATAGATCTCTTTCCTTCTTATCTTCTTATCCTTGATTCGAATCGAATTCAAATCAGGAAAGAGATAAGACCATGACTCATCATGATTCCCGCCCACCCTCTCTACACCCTCTCTTCTCATGCCCAAAAATCTCATGCAAAATTTATTTTTGTGTTAAAATAAATGATGTGGGACTTAGGGCTTGCGCAAGGGAGAGAGTCCTAGTTGGCTAGGACTCTTCATTTCCAATTTGATTCTAAATCAAATCAGATCTAGTTTGAACCCAATGAAAGAAAGAAATCTAATCTAATTAGGAACACAATCATCTTAATAAATTTCTAACCCAATTAGGAATTAACTAAACTCAAGTCCTGATCAAATGAAGAACAATTTTTTCTTGTAATTAGACTTGATCTAATCAAACCCAATCTAAGTCAAACTGAATCTAATTCAATTAGATTTGATCTGAATCTCTTTGCTCAATCAAATTGAGTCAAGTAGCAATCCAATTGCTAATAAATCTTCCATTAACAATAGAGTCCCTGTCTAGTGAGACTCTCTTCCAGAGTCCCAATTCAGGAGGACTCTTCACGAGAGTCCCAATTCAGTGAGACTCTTCAACCATTAGATCAGATCGAATCTTCTAATGTATGTGATCCCATAGTTCGAACCTAAGCTAATAGAATAGAAATAACTTTCTATACTAATCGATGTAACCATCAAGCAATGGACCGAACGTCTGGATAGATCGAAAGATTGTAAAGCAACATTCTAGAACCTACTGGTATATGATTACTATATAATTCATCCTTTTAACCTGAATATTCAAGGTGATCTAGGATTTAACTGTCAATCCTAAAATAGTCGACCATATTATATTTCAACCTTTCAAATCCATTATATAGATTATCCTGGTCAAGATTTTACTAAATTGAAATACACTGATGTATTAACTCCTACTTATTCAGAGGGATCAATCTCATTTTGACTCATGCATCGACTTGATAAGTACTTGACTGCACCCATAAATCTTCCATCACTGAATTAAAAATTCAGATGGTCTAACATCAAAGTACAGTGACTTACTTACAAGCCACCGTGGTGATCTCAAATCGGAGGGACACTTATATCCATACCCTTCGCGAGCTACTCTTGACAGCAGAGTGCTCCATAATTGATCACGTTCAGTGTGAATGTACTCCTATATTTCATATGCATGCCATATCAGCATCTCCATACTTTTTGATTAAAAGGACAACCAACCCATATGGCACATAATGATCTATACTTGATATTTCTATCGTCCTATTAGTAGCATATCATTTGATCGCGAATATATTTTAAGGACTAAACGATAAATCCTCTTTTATTGATTAAATATAGTCCTAAAGACTTCATCACAACATAGGAGTTCAAAGAAGATGGATAAAATGTGATGAAAAAATCAAATAACTTTTATTAATAAAAATTCATATATAATTTATAAATATGAGCACAATGGTCAACAGACTGATGATTGACTTTGGGATATAATTTTCAATAACTCTCACTTGGACTAAAGCCAATCGATATAGTATCGTATACCCATCTTCGACTTGTGATCATCGAACTCTTCGATTTTGAGAGCTTTAGTAAATGGGTCAATCAGGTTCTCCTTTCCATCGATCTTTTAAAGGTCGATGTCACTTCAATCTATGATCTCTCGAATAAGATGGTAGTGGCACAAAATATGCTTGGTGCGTTAATGGGACTTCGGCTCTTTGGCTTGAGCAATGGCTCCAGTGCTATCGCAATATAACAGAACAGGACCATCAACGGATGGTGCCACTCTGAGCTTGTCGATGAACTTTCGTAGCCACACAGCTTCCTTCACAGCATCAGATGCCGTGATAGATTGACAGACTAGAAAAGAAAGAGGTGTCAAACAGGAGATCTACAGACTAGAAAAGTCCATCATAGATGGAACCATATCCAGTAGGATTCGATTTCTTCTTTTCGAGACACCATTATATTGTGGCATTCCAGGAGGTGTCCATTGAGAGAGAATCTTATTCTCCTTAAGATATATCAGAAATTTACTGGAAAGATATTCACCTGCTCGATTTGATCGAAGAGTTTTAATATTCTTTTCAGTTTGTTTCTCTACCTCACTATAGAATCGTTTAAATATTTCAAATGATTCAGACTTATGTTTCATCAAGTAGACGTATCCATACCTAGATAGGTTATCTATAAACATAATGAAATAGTGGTATTCTCCTCTGGTACTAGTGCTCATAGGTCCACATATATCAGTATGTACAAGATCCAAAATATCACTGGCTCATTCACCTTTTTCAGTAAAAGATGACTTGGTCATCTTTTTAAGTAAGACTCACAGATAGGCAACGATTCATAATCATTGTCATCAAAAATTTCTTCTTGAGCTAACCTGTTCATCCTGTTCTTGTTAATATGACCTAGCCTACAATGCTAAAGGTAGACATTTGTGACATCAGCTATTCTAGGATGTTTATTAGACATGTATATTACATTAGGCCGTGATACTATACAAATATCATTGTTTAACTGTCCACGCATAATAGTAACATCATTCAAAATGATATCACAGAAGTTTTTCTTTATTAAAATTTCATAATTTACTTTAATCAAAAGGCCTACAGAAATGACATTCAATAAAAATTTAGGACATAAATGATAATCACTAAGAACAATAGAGTAAGAATCGAATATAAGCTTGATAATTTTTAAAGCTAGAACTGAAACTGATCTTCCATCTCTAATGTTCAGAAATTTCTCACCATCTCTAGATCTCCTACTGACCTAAAGTCTCTGCAATGAATTACAAATATTAATAGGACTACCAATAGCCAATACCCAGGTCATTGTATCAAAAATTGAGAAGTTACAAGGTGTTATCATATAAATATCTTATCCAGTAATCGATTGCTTCTTCTTCTTCAGTCTGTTCGGATCAAGAGAAGCTATATATTGAGGACAGTTTCTTTTTCAATGACCCTGCTTCCTACAATAGAAGCACTCTGCCTGGCTTTGATCGACCTTGGACTTGGACTTCCGGATCTGACTCCCAGCACTTTGCATCTTTTTATTTTTTTTTCTTCTTAAAGGGACAACGCCCACCTGAAGAAGATCCTCCCACTACATTTACCATCTCTTTGTGGAGCTGGTGATCCTTCTTAAAAATCTACAGCAACCCCAGCAGACCGTGATAGCTAACTATAGACTTTGTCATTCGAAAATAACTGAAAAATGGTAGGTAGGATTTGGATAGGGAGTTCAAGATCGCATTCTTCCTAAGCTTCTTGTGCATAGAAAAGCCGAGCTTGCTCAGGCACTCAATCTGTTCGATCATGTACAATTATGATCGGTGACGATGCTCCCTCCCTCATTCGAAGATTGAAAATGGCATAACTGGTCTTGTGCCACTCAACATCATCGAGAGTATCAAAAGACTCTTTCAACATCTTGAGCATGACTTCTGACTGTGCTTCTTCAAATTTTTGACTGAACTCATCGTTCATGGCAGCCTGCATCATGCAACACATCGTGGTACAGTCATTGAGCTACTTCAAGTAAGTATCTTAAACCGCACCACGAGCATTAGGAGCAGTCTCCTCAGATGTCGGATCTATAATGATGTACAAGATCCGCTCATACTCCAAGATGATTTTTAATTTTCGATACCGACTATCGAAGTTGGGTCTTGTCAACTTTTCACTGTCTAACAATGATCGGAGCGACAAATTTGAGACTATGACTGCATAAAGAAAAATAAAATCTAATTAGTGTATGAATTAATTAAACCTAAAGACAAACTTTAGTCTAAAGGTTCTCTCATTATTTTATACAAATTGATAGCCTTTACCTCTAATTCAAGAAATTACCTTAATTCCTTAATGGATACTAGAATCCACACAGACTGCACATGAGCCCGACTTTAGTCGGCTCACCCATGTGTATCTATGGGTAGATTCTTTAACTAATTATTTCACCAAATAATTTTTAGTAATCGATTTAGCCTCAGATAACTTTTTAGTTAACTTTGATCTTCTCTATAAGCCCTGGTTAGGTCCAACCATTAACATGATCATACTTAAGAATCTAACTATCAAATGATCAGGTCTGACTTTGACTAGCTAACCTAACCACTTGCTAGAGAGACTCAACTGAGTCATCATATTATGAATGATAATTTTAATAGTAGATGAGCACCAAGTCTTTGGGCCTCCAATGATCATCATACTAATGAATCCATTATCACCCAACTTAATGGGAGGCTATGATTTAGTTATCACCATCACTATTTTATTTTTGGAACCTAATAATTTAGAAGATTTAATTTATGAATTAAGAGAAGAAAAGAAATCAACCAGTAAACCACAATCCTCTCACTGACTTTACCAAGTCATTGAATTGGATTAGGATCATGCTGGTTGAAATGGCACCTAAATCAGTCATACTAATCAACCTTAATGGCATGGGTCAACTCGAATCACTTAGCAGTCTAATCAAAATATAATCTATCAAATTGGCCAGATAAGTAAGATCGGTGGAAGGGTATGCTAAGCTTGCCTTAGACACCATCAAAATAGTCAGATAAGTCGCTCTCAATTAAAAATTATTGATCAAAATACCAGACATACTTTAGACATCAATTGGTTAATTAGTTTCGATTTGATCAGTCTAGTAACTTAGGTTTGACCATAGAGCCTCAATCAAGATCCATTTGGTCTAATCAAAGATATGGATTTGACCATCTACAACTATTGTATTAGTTTTAGAAAAAAATTGATTTAATTTAATTCAATATTTGGTTAGATTTAATCAATTTTTCTACATGATCTATTAACTTTTGATTCTAACATTAGGTTTAACTCAATTAAGAGGATCTGATTTGAGCTAACCCATGCCCCCATATTTTATGCAATATCATTAGATCTTAAATCACAATTCTAGATCTAATCGATTTTACACTTAATTCTTAATTAAATTTAACATCAACATGGATTTAGGTTAAGTTTTTGAAGCTATTTTTCATGTACATATTTTACATTAAATCATAAAATCTTTTTAGATCGCATCTAAACTTTTTATGATCATCAATCTTATTAAAATAATTTTAATCATTTAGATCAGATGTTGTTACTTTTCTTTCAATTTATATCACATACAACAAATCTTAAGATTTCAAAATCTAAATTTTGCAAAAAAGTAAATACTTCTTTTCATGTTCTTCTTCGTGGAACCTCATAGTGGCATCCTTACATGCCATAAGAGTACCCCATTGAATGGAAGGAGAAGGTTATGTAATCCTACTTGCTCCTATGACCGGATGGCCTAGTGATTATCCAATTCGAGTACTTTGCTACTCAGATCATCTAATCTAACATATATAGGACTGATCAAATATCAGATTTGAAAATAAAATTTATTTAGATCTAATCTAAATAACATAAATTTAGATCTAAATATATAAGAAATCATATCATGTCGAACAAGACTCTGATAGCAATTGAAAGAAATATTGGCAGTTCTATGCATGCAATTTTAAAATTTTACAGTGGATCTTATTAGATTAAATGATTTAACCTCTTTATATTCATAAGATCTAATCTAAACTACCATGTCAAGACCTATGATATGATTAAATATGAGTTTAAGATCTGAAAATAAAAATCTGAATCGATCATATCGATGCTATAGACTAGATCTAACCCTTAGATCTTATCAAAACTGATCTAACTTTAGATGTATGTCCTAGAAGCCAATATGACTGACACATTATAATTAATCTAGGGTATAATTTTGTACTTAATATATTGATATAATCAATAAAAAGATAAATTCTTTTCATTCAAGTGTAATGTATCCTTGAATTATCCATAGAATTAGTTTCGATACATACTCTCAAGGTGTTGAGAATTTAGATATATATTTAATTCCTAAAAATTTCAGTCATAAGATCATCTTGAGGACGGTGACAGATCTGGATAGACTGGCACATAAATTACTTCTTTCGAGATAGATGGATCTCTAATCTACGATGTAAAATATAGGATGATGAGTGTGGGTTTCGCACTAAGCATGACCATACGAGAGATCACTTGGATTTTTATTCAATCGTCATTGATTGTTTCGATGCTGTAGTTGTGTGACTGGTCTTTTGACTTGAGATAGTACTGCTACTCGTAGTGAGGCTGTTGAAGTTTGATTAACACATAAACATGGATCTCAATGATTCTTTGTAGTGGATATTGACAACAGTTGATTCACTATAGGAGTAGGATGCGCATCAATATAGGATCTATCAATCTTGATAGAGAGGAGTAGTCCTATGAGATTTAAGAAGCTAAGTCCATAAATCTGTGGCCACAGTAGAGTGATGGATGAAAAAGATTTTCATAGACATCACATCTGGACTTGAGCTAATCGAATCTATCATATGACTGATGTTGAGGTTTGACGATTTATCCATGATCTGTCATCTAGTCGGGACTCATGATAGAGGGACTGAATCACATGTTAACTATACCTAAAGATTCATTTCAGATCTACTGGATTGTCACTACGTACTGCTAGGTGTCACTGATGGATTGTGAGAGCTTACTAGGATTGTTTCGAATCGACAATCCTTATTGAGTTAGAGTAGAATTATTTCGATCTATTGAAAAGAGTTTCAATGATATAATGATGTAGATCATTGTATGTCTTACTATCAATATAATTGAATCTATGAGGTCACACAACAAAGAGATCATGTCTGGAATTAGTAATTAAGCTTATGAAGCGTCAATTGGATTTAGAGAAACCATTGGGTTCATGGTAACCTTGCGAGCACATGGTTGGACCCAATTTCTCTTTCCGTTGGAATTACTTATTTGATAAGTTAATTCTAACTTAATTACTGCTAATTATCTACATGAACAAGATTCATGAGACTCCAATTGTTGGGTGTCTAAGGTTATGGATCACATAAATTAAGGATGCAAGTCCCTTATGAATCTCCTTGATAGTTATTATGGGGCGTCACTTTGAATTGTTCAATTTGGGTGTGTCTATTAATTAGAGGGCCTTTGGTTTTTATATGAGGTGTCTCTTGGGTGTAAAATAGGGTATCTAATTATGGATGCAAGGGCTCTAATAGTTGGCACCTAATGGGCTTCCTAATGTAAGTTGGATAACTTAAGTTAATAGGAATCCTAATGTAAGTAGGACTTGTATTATATGATTGAATAGGATTCAACCTTTATACCTATAAAAGGAGACCTCCCCTAAGGTCCTAAGATCATTCAAGCCAACCCCTCTCCACCCAAGAGAACCTCTCACGCCCTCTCTTCCTCCCTCTTTCTCGTCTCCTTAGGCATCCCCATGCCATACTACTTGGGACGCGCGTCCCAATTTTTGCACATGTCCAAGGCATTGAGCGGCCCTTTATCTGCTAGTTGTTGGTCTCTTATAGCACTACAAGGCAAAGAGAAAGGTTAGAGAGGAAAAGAAGATAAGGATCAAGGAGAAAGATCAAACGTTAATCACGATCCAGGCTTCGTTCAGATTCAACAGGCTAAATTTTAAAGAATCAAAATTCAGATCTTAGAGGACTGTTCCAGGCTAATTTTGAGTGGATACTCATAGAGGTCAGACACTTGTCGGCTAACAGAGAGCCTCATCTCTTTCATATCTAGATTTGAAGAAAGGATTGCAAAAAAGTATGTGATTTGATCATAATTTAAATTTCAGCATATATCAATTTCAGCATATGAAATAAATCCATATAGTTTTATAATTTTATGCATATAAAATTTAGATTAAAATTATTTTAACCTTATTCTCTGCTGCAGTGTTTAGAAAGTTAAGTTTTTGAAACACATATGTATGTTTCAAACCCCAAATTCCAACACTAACGAGTTCAGAATTCATTATCGAAGCATGGGTTGTGGATCTTTGCTAGTGTATCGTGTGGTAGGAGTTCCTTCAGATCACTCGTAGCCGTATAAAGATGTCCGACTCTATAAATCATCCACAGAAGAATGGATGTTGATCAGCTCCTCGAAAATGCTAGCTCGCAAAGATGTTTGAAGGCTGATCTTCTTCTTCCTTTGATCTCTTAGACGCTCTAGAAGGGAAAAGAATTAATGGAGAAAGAGAAAAGAGGAGAGAGCAATGTAGAAGAAACCAATTTTCAACAACTTCTCATATTGGATGTCCAACTATTGGACCCCCTTTTTACAAATGAGAATTAGGATTTTGGGCAAAGAGGGGGCGCCAACTTTCTCCATGCCAACCACCATATGGGGCGTCCAATATTTTTGTCAATTTTTGTGATGGAGTGAGAAAGAAATCAGATCTCTCTCATGCCTATCAAAAATTTTAATGTACATGAAAAAATTAATTTTGACACCATCCTTCTTTCAAACAAAATGGATCTCTTTCCTTCTTATCTCTTTATCCTTGATTCGGATCGAATTCAAATCAAAAAGAGATAAGATCATGACTCATCATGATTGCTCCCATCCTCTCTACGCCCTCTCTTCTCACACCCAAAAATCTCTCGCAAAACCCATTTTTGCATTAAAATTAATGGCATGGGACCTAGGCTTGCGCAAGAGAGAGAGTCTTAGTTGGCTGGGACTCTTGTTTTCAATTTGATTCTAAATCAATTCAAATCTGATTTGAACCCAATGAGAGGAAGAAATCTAATCTAATTAGGAACATAATTATTTTAATAAATTCATAATCCAATTAGGAGTTAACCAAACTCAAGTTCTGATCAAATCAGGAATAATTTTTTCTTGCAATTAGGCTTGATCTAATCAAACCTAATCTAAGTTAAACTGAATCTAATTCAATTAAACTTGATCCGAACCTCTTTGCTCAATCAATTGAGTTAATTAGCAATCTAATTACTAATAAATTTTTAATTAACAGTAGAGTCACAGTCCAGTAAGACCTCCTCCAAAGTCTCAATTCAGTGAGACTCTTCAGCCATCAGATTAGATCGAATCTTCTAATATGTGTGACCCATAGATTCAAACCTAAGTCAGTAGCATAGAAACAACTTTCTATACTAATTGATGTAACCATCTAGCAATAGGATCCGACGTCCGAATAGGCCGAAAGATTGCAAAGCAACATTCTAGAACCTACTGGTATATGGTTATGTATAATTCATCTCTTTGATCCTAATGCTCAATGTGACCTAGGATTTAACTGTTAATCCTAAAATAGTAGACTACACTATATTTCAATATTTCAAATCCATCATATAGATTATCCTAATCAAAATTTTACTAAATTGAATTACACTGATGCATTAACTCCTTATTCAGAGAGGTTAATCCTATCTTGACTCACGCACTGACTTGATAAGTACTTGACTGCACCAAAAAATCTTTCGTTACTGAATTAAAAATTCAGATGGTCCGACACTAAAGTACAATGAGTTGCTTACAAGTCACCATAGTGATCTTAGGTCAGAGGGACACTTATACCCATATCCTTCGTGAGCTACTTTTGACAGCAAAGTGCTCTACAATTGATCACGTTCGGTGTAAATGTACTCCTACATTTCATCTGCGTGCTATATCAGTGTCTCCACACTCCTTGATTAAGAAGATAACCAACCTATATGGCATACAACGATCTATACTTGATATTTCTATCATCCTATTAATAGCATATCATTTGGTCACAAACATATTTTA
Source organism: Elaeis guineensis (assembly GCF_000442705.2). NCBI lineage: Eukaryota > Viridiplantae > Streptophyta > Magnoliopsida > Arecales > Arecaceae > Elaeis > Elaeis guineensis. Next base: position 123,750,007 of record NC_025993.2, read on the forward strand.
AGGACAAAACGATAAATCCTGTTTTATCGATTAAATATAGTCTTGAGGACTTCATCACAATACAGAAGTTCAAAGAAGATGGACAAAATATGATGAAAAAATCAAATAACTTTTATTAATAAAAATTTATATACAATTTATAAATATGAGCACAATCGTCAACAGACTGATGATTGGCTTTGAGACATAATTTTCAATAAAATGACCATCGATAAGGCAAAGAATAAATACTTGTGCATGCCTCTGCACAGTCTCATTATCAACATCAATTGATAAGTGGTGGAACGTATCGTGAAGCCAATGAAATATCAATAAAGACCCCGACAATATCACCTCTGGCAGTCTAATCCCAAACAACTCCTCACAGAGGTCCGACCAGATGGCAGGCCCATGCACTTATAATCCAAAGAAAATAGCAATTCCTGCAATGTGATCATTGCCTCCCCGATGCGGAGGTAGAAAGTATGTCTCCTGATGCCATCACTCTACCATGGTTGTGATAAGGGTCCATTAAGCTGTATGTCGCAAATTCTAAAAACTCCATAAAAATCAGCCACACGAAGATACTCTATGATCTTCTCATGTGGCTGCTAGGTGCACATCATAGTGGAGCCTCTGTGTCTATAGCGTAGGAGTTCCATATCCTCCCCAGAATATATACTGTCACTATGGTGTCGAGTCTGTAGATGGAGCACGATAGGGTCAATCAGCCATGTCTATGGTGCAAAATGTAAAGACGAGCGTACGATAAAGATAGTAAGAAACATCAAAGATGGTAAGAGATATCAAAGATGATAAATTACCAACATTAACAATAGGATCATTTCATAAATTTTTTCAAACGTTTACATAACATGATTGCATAACCAAAATAGTTTAAAAAGAACACAAGGATACATAAAGATAGTCCACATGTCATATTAAAAATAAATACATAAATCAACATCGTTAGGGGCATCTGCGCCGATTGTACCCTATCTCCTTGCACAATCCACACAGTATAATATTTTGATACTTTATTGCATCTATATCATTTCGGATCTTCCTCGATTGTGGACGCCTCTTTTCTTGTCTTCTTGTGGATAGGTATGTTATGAGTCTAGATGCAATCCACTCAGACCAATAACGTGGACTCTCTGGGGATGGAAGATAGGTGCATATGATGCTCATAATGTGCAATAGTATAACAGTCATCCACGAACTGCTTTCAGTCTAAGTTCTCACTGGCACATGTAATAAAAAGTGGGAGCATAGGTAATGCAGTAACTGTCACTTCCTACATGTGCATGTGCGTGTCCGTAAGTCGACTGTCTATGTATAATCAGGTTCATCGGGGCTCTAATTTCTTTGTCTCAACTGAATCTCATACAAATCTAGTTGGTTATTATACTTCACCACACAATGCTCCCTAGACTTCAGTGGCGTCCATTTAACTTTCGTCTAATCTTATCTATGAATATTCTGTCGGCCTTCCTTCTCCATGCTGTAATTGCACATCTGATACTAAACCACTTAGACAAGCATTCGAAAGAAAGACGAACAAGAGCAATAATGAGCAATGAACGAGCCCCCTTCAACATCTTATTAAAGCTTTCAGATAGATTGATATTTATTATTCCATATCTATATCTACTTGTGTCATGCACCAGCAACCATTTAGTCAAATCATTAAGTAGATATGATTTTAGATATTGAAAGTAATTGGGCCATGTTCTCTCAATATATTGCATGCTTCGATCAACTTTCAGGGCTGATTTTGCTTTACAATTTGATAGAAATAAGTCAAAAATACAGCATCATGAAATCGATCATTTAGATTAGCCTCAATATGTCTAGACATAATCTATGATACCCATATGGTGCTGTCCATTCAATAGATTTATCTAAACCAATAGCTAATATTTTTTATGTCGGTCTGAAATTATCCAATCTCTATATGGTCACGTGCCACATAATAGCGCAAACACCATAAAAATATGATCAAGTACTACGGCTCTCACCTTCACAAATGACAAATGCTAGAGGATAGATACTCTCATTTCTATCCCTTTCGGAGCTATTATGAGAGTACCCTTATATCAGCTGTACAGATGCATTACATCGATACTAATCAATAGGCACAGAACTGAAAGTCCTGAATGTATGGATCAAATACTCAAAAAACTCATGGAACACCTCTGTGTTTGCCTCTATTGTAGAAAATTTTATAAAATCAATCATGGTTCCCTCATTGGCACGACAAACTGCAGCTAGCCAAGGACCCAATGTGTTATACGACTCTATCCAATCTCCAAACAGCTTATCCATAATAAGTTGTTTAGCCATCCACATCTTCTTGTAAGATGCCTCGTACTACCATGCATCACATACATAAGCTTGACAAATTGACATGGATAAGAATATCTCTGCTCTAACTGATCCTCTAATGATATCGGCAATCATGCATGCATTAAGCTGTTGGATGATCTCGTATCATATCTATATTCCAAGCAAGTGTGTGGCCCTTTATATACCGTAATCTTCCATCGCTGCATCTTGATCTGAAAGAATACACGGAGATGCCAACTGCAAGAATCAGATTGTTTACACATGATGCTCCATTTAACTCTATTTGACTCGACGACTATGAAAGGATGGTCGATACAAATGGCATATTGTTTTACAACATGTTGGACTTGTTCTTTCAATCTGAATACTATTCTCTTTCTTAACTCTTCATTCCCACCAAAAAATAAATATTCTGACAATACTCCATGGGATGCGGCCTCATTGTTGTTGGATGCATCAACTAGCTCACCAGGAACAAGGGGTGCCTCATGTGATGGGACATCCTCTTCTGCACTAGACTTTCCACTATCACTACCATCAGACTCTGCATCATCATCCTCATCTTCGTCATCAGTAGGATTACGATCATAACTAACAGTGACTTCATTTTCAAATAAAGTTGTATCGACCATTACGGTTAGGACTACTCATAATTTGATTTCAGATCGAAAATCGGTCCAAATCATACCGAAATTGAATCAAATATAGTTCAATTTGATTTTTGATTTTTATTTTTTAGAATTTTAATTTTGATTCAGTTCGATTAAAAATCAAAAAACTCAAAAATTAAACCGAAAACCAAAGTCATAATTTAAATTTATGTTGTTTACTATGTTGAAAATTTGTTGGTTACATAGATGGATGATTCGATATTTAGATTTGATCTATTATTATAATTTACTATGATGCTTGATTGCTTGTTTGTATTATAGATGATATAATTTTTGATATGTTATATTTTATTTATTATCGATTTATCATTTATCAAATATCAATGTACCATTACTTATCAATTATTAATTTTTAACGTAAGAAATTATCAATTAATAGATTCAACAGATCCTGAATTTAATTAAATATAATATAATAAACTAATAATAAATCGACAATAATTATTTGAATATATTGTATCAAAAATAGATAATTAAAAATCAAAAAATATTTAAAAAAAATCAAAAAATCGAATCAAACCAAAATTCTCGATTCGATTTTGGTTTGATTTCTCTCTTATTTGGATCGATTTTTGATTTTTATTTTTTTTGTTATTTGATTTTCAGGTCAGGTCGGGTTGGTTAAAATCGAATGAATAGCCCTAATTGCGGTTCCCAATCCTCAAAGTCCAACATGTGTTGCATGTGGCTGATTAGGTGGCATAGCTGTTGAAGAGGTTCAGCATGAAAAACTATTTAATAAGCCCCAATTAAATCATAATATTTATAATTAAGTTCCTATGCTAACAATTAACAGTTACTGAATTTGTAACACTCATAAATTAACAGTTTTCAAATTCAAACCATCAATCAAAATGATAATTCGAATTTGATTCAAGTCGTTGATCTGGTCAAACTTTTTTTGTATGTGATCTCTCAGATTCTATTCTATCTGGTAGTGAGACATACTATAATCTCCATCACAATATCATCGAAACTCCCTTCAATGGATCATAACAATTCTAATTCAATCTAACAAGGATCATTGATCCAAAAATAATTTAATGAGTTTTCACAATCTATCAGTGATGCTTAGTAGTATGTAATGGTAATCCAACAGAATAAAAAATATGAATCCTTAGGTGTAGTTACTTGTGATTCAGTCCCTCTATCGTATCTCTCGATTTGATAGAGGTCATAGAGAATTCGTCAAAATTCATCATCAGTCATATACCAGATTGACTCAACTCGAGTTTATTTGTGAATCTCGTAAAAAAAATTTCAGTATTCATACTTGCTTCGACCGAAGACTTCCTGAACTTTATCTTGCTAATCGCATAGGACTTCTCTTTTTTTATTAAAGTCGATAGATTCTATCTAGGTACATCTTACTCTAATAGCGAATCTAAATTTACTATAGCTAACATACACAGTAAGGATCCGAATGGCTAGAGACTAAGAAAATATAAATCAAACTCAGTAGTCTCACTGCGAATAGCCAATGACACCATAGGTTAAAGGATCACTCATATCACTGCAGTATCAAGAAGACTACTGACAAGTGAGTAGACATCCAAGTAGTTTCTCGTATTGATCACGCTCAGTGTAAGTTATTCTCTAACAATCATCTATACTCTCATCTTAGTGTCACCACATCGTAGACTCGAGACTCATCTATCCATAAGAGAGGTGACCCATGCACCGATTTTAAATAGATTGATCACTGTTCTCTATGACGATCCTATGATCGAAAGTATTTAGAAACTAACCACTAATATTGTATGTCTTAAATTCTCAACACCTTGAGAATATACAATATCATTTTATTAATTTTTAGGATAAATCATTGACACATAAACATCATTGAAAATAAAAATATCTTTTTATTAATAATAAAGTTTTACAAGTATAAGAAAAGGTCCTGAAAATACAAATGTGTCAGTCAACAATTAGTTTCTAGAGCACACATTTAACAAACTCCTACTTGACCTAAAATCAATTGGCCATATGCCTAAGATCCATTTTCTTAAGGTGAGCTTTAGTCTTCTGCTGGCTAAGAGGCTTCGTCAGTAGATCCACCATATTCTACATGGAGTTAACTCTCTGCACCTCGATAAACTTCTTCTCGAGGTAGTCGCGTATAATATGGAACCGCCGCTCTATATGCTTGGACTTCTTATGAGACTTAGGCTCCTTAGCGAGGGCTATGGCATCATTATTGTCGCTGTACAGTGAAATGATATTCGGTGGCATCACACCTAGCTCTGCAATAAACTTTTTGTACCAGTATGCTTTCTTAGCAGCTTCAGAGACAGCGATGTATTCGGCTTCTATGGTCGAATCAGTAATGACTGACTATTTGGGACTCTTCCAGCTAATCGATTTACCATTACATAAAAAAATATATCCTGATGTAGATTTTCTATCATCGACATCAGATATAAAGGCTGAATCGGTATATCCTTTTATTTGTAGCTCCAATCCTCCACCAAAGATCAAAATAAATCCTTAGTCCTTCTCAAGTACTTAAAGATATTCTTTACTGTAATCTAGTGCTCCTTATCTGGATTTGACTGATATCTGCTCGTGACACTCACGACAAGTGCTATATCAGATCAAGTATATAGTATGATATATATGAGGCTCCCTATTATCAAAGCATAAGGAATCTTACTCATGCATTGGATCTCCTTAGGTTTGTCAGGATACATCTTCTTGGAGAGATAAACACCTTGCCTAAGAGGCAAAAGATCTCTCTTGGAGTTTTTCATGCTGAACCTCTTTAGCACCTCTTCTATGTATATTTTCTGAGAAAGTCTTATCATTCTCTTAGATCTATCCCTATAGACCTTTAAACCAAGAATGTAGGAAGGTTCTCTTAGGTCTTTCATGGAGAATTTTTTTGACAACCATACTTTGACTGATGTTAGTATAAAAATATCATTCTTAATCAAAAAGATATCATCCACATACAATACAAAGAATGTGACAGTGCTCTCACTGATCTTTTTGTACACACAGGACTCCTCATTTTTGATGAAATCAAATGGTTTGATCACATCATTAAAGTAGATGTTCCAACTTCAAGATGTTTGCTTAAGTCCATAAATAGACTTTTACAGCTTGTAGATTTTGTGATCACTATTACTGGATGTGAAACCCATAGACTACTCCATATAGATATCTTTCTCAAGATATCTATTTAGAAATACAGTTTTCACGACCATCTATCAGATTTCGTAATCGTAGTAAGCTGCAACAGCAAGTAGAGTCTGGATGAATTTCAACATGGCTACTAGTAAAAATTTTTTTAATAGTTAATACCTTCACATTGACTATAACCTTTCGCTACCAGCCTTATCTTATAGGTCTCTACCTGACTATCGATAAATTTTTTTTTTTATAAATCTATTTATACTTAATGGGTACAATACCCTTAGATGGATCTACTAAAGTCCAAATCTAGTTGGAATGCATGAAGTCAATTTCTAAATTCATCACTTCCATCCATTTCTTAGAGTCTACATCTAATATCGCTTCATCATAGGTCTTGAGATCATTCCTAATGTCCCTATCTCCCACAAAGAATGCTTCTTCTAAATTCTCTATAAGAATACCTAAGTACCTTTCAAGAGGATGGGAGTGATCTGCAAGATAGAGAAGGTACCACATCAACTGGTTCATTAATGGATTCAGGCTCTTGGACTCGATGCTCTTTAGAAACCTTTTCTTCGAGCTCAATCTTCCTCCCACTGTCTCTATCTTGGATAAACTTTTTTTCAAGAAGATGGCATGATGGCTCACAATCACATTGTGATCTTCTAGAAGATAAAAATAGTATTCCATGGATTCCTTAGGATATCCTATAAAATGAGTCCTAAGTGACTTAGCTTCCAACTTGTCCACTTGCTGTCGATTGACATGGGTCGGATATCCCCAAATCTTGAGGTAACCAAGACTCAGCTTCTACCATACCATAACTGGTATGGTATGGTAGGAACAGATTTAGAGAGAACTATATTTGAAAGATAAATAGCAGATAGTAACGCATGTCCCCAGAGAAAAGTTTGAAGATCTGTGAAACTTATCATGAATTGAATCATATCTAATAGGATCCGATTCCTCCTTTTGGATATCCCGTTAAGTTGAGACATCTCTGGAAGTATCCAATGTGAGACTATACCATTATCCTTAAGATAGGCTCAGAATTTTTTGCTAAGGTATTCATCTCTTTGATCTGATCGAAGAATCTTTATGGATTTATCGATTTATTTTTCTACTTCATGTCTGAACTCTTTGAATTTTTCAAAAACCTCAGATTTATGGTGCATCAAATATACAAACCATACCATGAGTAATCATCAGTAAAGGTTATGAAGTAGACATAGTCATTCCTAGCCTTTACATCAAATGGACCGCACACATCAGTGTGCACCAAAGCTAATATATCAGTGGCCCTTTCTCCTTGTTCTACAAAGGATAGCTTAGCCAATATTTTTTGAAGACAGGATTAACAAACTGGATAAGACTTGAAAGTCAATTGTTGCTCCTTAGATTGATTTTGATGATTACAAAGCAATTGAAGGGATACTAATGTTTCTCACTTGAAAAAGACTTATTGCTCTTCAGGAAAAAAATTATAATTTTATCAAAACCCTGATTTGATAGTATCAAATGATAGAACAAAAGATTTATGATCCAATGGTAAAAATTTTATTGATTTTGGACTTGTATTTTGAAAGATATGCATGATTGAAAATGATGAGTCGACCCATGAGTCAACTCATGGCACAATGAGCTGTTTGGTACACAGATTTTTTGGCTTGGCACAACCTGTGAGTCGACCCATGAGTCGATCCCCAAGGCATGAGTCGACCCATGAGTCGACCCCTGCTGTTTTTAGGCCAAAAATCATAGAACCTTATCTTCTGGTTATTTTCTGGTGTTCTTCCACAGAGGTCGACCCATGAGTCGACCCCCAGGCATGAGTCGACCCATGAGTCGACCCCTGTGACGGGATTGTTCCACAATGACTAGTTTTTAACCTATTTTAAATACTTTTAATGCTCATTTAATGTGGTCTAACGGCTCTTTTTCAGCCTAGAATATTTTTCACTATTTCTTAAAGCTATAAAAGGGATAAAAAGGTGAAAATCAAAAAGGAGAAAAAAAAGAGAGAAGAATCAAGAAGAGAGATTTTGAAAAAGGAATTTCAAGCAAACTTTTCAGCCCTAAGCAAAAACTCACTCAAAGATTCAAGAAGCCTTTGATCCAAGCTCACCAACTCCTCAAGTGCACTTTCTAGTCTCCAACCACCTTGAGGAAATCAAAAAGGGTCTTCTTCTTCTTGAGTAAAGAGTATTTAAAGTCTCATACGCTCATTAAAGGAATTTTTTTTGTGCTATTCATTGTTATACTTTGTTTGTGTTATTATTTTTGTTTTGGAAGGGTTCCAAAACAAGGAAAGGTTGATCCAAACCTTGAATCGGAGTGTATTGGGTTGGCTTGTACCCGAAAAATAAGTGGACTAGCTTGGGATAGCTAGAGTCAGAGTTTCCGACGTTTGTATTCGGGTTGAATACAAGATTAGTGGATTGGAATTCTCAAGTAGGAGCTTGGGGAGTGGATGTAGGTGCAAGGTTGGCACCGAACCACTATAAATCTTTTTATTTATGGTGTGTCTAATTGCTCTTCTTTAACTCTTCATTATTCTCTTGCATTCTAGCTTTTAGCCATTAGCCTTGATTTAATTTTACTCTCCCTATTTATTTAGCTTTTGTCAAATATTTTTCATAAGTCATAAGTCAAGCTTAAAATTTTTAGAAACCCAATTCACCCTCCCTCTTGGGTTGCATAGCTGGGCAACAAGTGGTATCAGAGCCCGTTGCTCTAGCCCTACTTTGATCTAAACAATCAAAGAGCCAAAGATCTATGGCAACTCAAGTCGGTACTTCTCTAGCCGAGGGGCAATCCACCAACCGACCTCCACTTTTTAATGGGTCTAATTACACCTATTAGAAAGCTCGGATGAAAATATTCATTCAAATACTCGACTATGATATGTGGAGTATCATAGTGAACGGTCCTCACACACCCACTAAAATTATAGATGGTGTGAAATCAACCAAACCCGAGAAAGATTGGGTTGAGATTGATAAGAAAATGGCCCAATTAAATGCTAAAGCAATGAATGTTCTTTATTGTGCTCTTGATGCTAACGAATTTAATCGTATTTCTACTTGCTCATCTGCTAAAGAAATATGGGATAGGTTAGAAGTAACCCATGAAGGAACCAATCAAGTAAAAGAGTCTAAAATCAACATGCTTGTGCATAAATATGAATTCTTTAAAATGGAGCATGATGAGTCCATAACTGAAATGTTTACTCACTTTACTGATATTATAAATGGTTTAAAGAGTCTTGGTAAGTCCTATACTAATAGTGAGCTTGTAAGAAAGATTCTCAGGTCCTTACCAAGAACTTGGGAAGCCAAAGTGACCGCCATCCAAGAAGCCAAGGACTTGAACATTCTACCCTTGGAAGAGCTTCTTGGATCATTGATGACTCATGAGCTAAGCATGAAGCAACATCAAGAGAAAGAAGTCAAAAAGAAAAGAATAATTACCCTCAAATCCACAGCTCCACCACAAAAAAAAACTGATGACACTGAAGATAAAGAACAGGATGAAAAGATGGCACTCATTACCCGAAGATTCAAAAAAATTTTGAGAAAAAAGAAACAAGGGATGAGGAAGAGGCCATTCACAAAAGGAGAACAGAGCAAAAAAAAAGAGAAAGACCAACCCCTTATCTGCTACGAATGCAAGAAGTCGGGACACTTCAAATTCGAATGTCCATAACTGAAGAAGGGTCCCAAGAAGTACAAGAAGAAGGCCATGATGGCCACTTGGAGTGCGAGTGATGACTCAAGCTCCGAAGATGATAACTCAACCGAACAAGCCAACCTGTGCCTTATGGCACACGAAAATGAGGTAATTTTCGAAACTTCTAGTGACTTTACATTTGAAGAATTACATGAAGCTTTTTATGATTTAGTTGATGAATTAAAGAAACTAGGGATGAAGAACAAAGATCTAAAATTGAAAAATTAATCTCTATTGAAACAAAATGAAAATATTTCAATTGAAAAATCCACCCTGCTTCAAGAAAATCAAAGTTTAAAGAATGAAATTGCCAAGTTAAAATCATTAGTTGAAAAATTCACCTTGAGTTCAAATAAACTTAATATGATTCTTGAAAATCAAAAAGCCTTGTATGATAAGGCTGGACTTGGCTATAACCCCTTGAAGAAACAAAAATATCTGAAAAATATTTATGTAAACTTTTTAAGCAACAAGTCTTCTAATATTACTTGCTTCAAATATGGTAGAATAGGACATAAGTCATACACTTGCTTCCCTAACAAGTCTGCAAACTCAACTGTAAAGAAAATATGGGTTCCAAAAGGAACCATTATGACTAACCAAAAAGGACCCAAGAAAGCTTGGGTACCTAAAACAAAAACTTGACTTTTGCTTGCAGGTGTGTCTAGCATCCCAAGGAGGAAACAGGAAATGGTATCTTGACAGTGGATGCTCAAGACACATGACTGGTGATGAATCTCAATTCATCACTCTTGATGCTAAGGATGGAGGGATGGTCACCTTTGGAGACAATGGCAAAGGAAAGATCATCGGTATAGGTAACATTGGTATCACTCCCTCCAAATACATTGAAAATATTTTGTTAGTAGATGGTTTAAAGCATAATTTACTAAGCATTAGTCAATTTTATGATAAAGGATATAAAGTTATTTTTGAATCGTCTGTTTGCATTGTAACTAGTCCTATTAATGATGGTATTAAATTTATTGGACATAGACATGGTAATGTTTATATGGTAGATTTAAATGATTTAGCCAAAATAAACATGCAATGCCTAGTATCCTTGAATGCTAAAATTAATGAGACTAGTTGGCTTTGGCATCGCAGACTTGCACACATTAGCATACATTCTCTTTCAAAATTAATTAAGAAAGAATTAGTTCTTGATTTGCCAAAATTGAATTTTGAAAAGGATAGAATTTGTGATGCATGCCAACTAGGTAAACAAACAAGAGTTTCATTTAAATCCAAAAATATTGTTTCAACCTCTAGACCTTTAGAGCTTTTGCATATGGACTTATTTGGACCTACTAGAACCACTAGTCTAGGAGGAAAACGATATGATTTTGTAATTATAGATGATTACTCTCGTTTTACTTGGGTTTTCTTTTTGGCACACAAAGATGAAACTTTTCATGTTTTCACTAAATTTTATCGAAAAGTCACTAATGAGAAAGGATTTTCAATTCAAAATATTCGAAGTGATCATGGAACTGAATTTGAAAATCAAGACTTTGAAAACTTTTGTGATGAAAAAAAAATTGGCCATAACTTCTCTGCACCTAGGACACCCCAACAAAATGGAATAGTAGAAAGGAAAAACAAAACCTTAGAAGAAATGGCCCGTACCATGCTATGTGAAAGCAACCTTCCAAGATATTTTTGGACGGAAGCAATTAACACAGCATGTTACATTTTAAATCATGCTTTGATTAGATAAATTTTAAAGAAAACCCCCTATGAGCTTTGGAAAGAAAGAAAACCTAATATTGCATATTTTCATATTTTTGGTTGCTGATGTTTTGTATTAAATAATGGTAAAGAAAGACTTGGAAAATTGATGCAAAATCAGATGAAGCAATCTTTCTTGGTTACTCCTCCACTAGTAAAGCTTTTA
>NC_025993.2:123761866-123783866 GCF_000442705.2 Elaeis guineensis
AAACTAATAATGAATCGACAATAATTATTGAATATATTGTATCAAAAATAGATAATTAAAAATAAAAAAATTATTTAAAAAAAATCAAAAATCGAATCAAACCAAAATTCTTGATTCGATTTTGGTTCGATTTCTATCTTATTTGGATCGATTTTTTATTTTTATTTTTTTTGTTATTTGATTTTCAGGTCAGGTCGGGTTGGTTAAAACCGAATGAATAGCCCTAATTGCGGTTCCCAATCCTCAAAGTCCAATATGTGTTGCATGTGGCTGATTAGGTGGCATAGCTGTTGAAGAGGTTCAGTATGAAAAACTATTTAATAAGCCCCAATTAAATCATAATATTTGTAATTAAGTCCCTATGCTAATAATTAACAGTTACTGAATTTGTAACACTAATAAATTAATAATTTTCAAATTCAAACCATCAATTAAAATGATAATTCGAATTTGATTCAAGCCGTTGATCTGGTCAAACTTTTTTATATATGATCCCTCAGATTCTATTCTATCTGGTAGTGAGACATACTATGATCTCTATCACAATATCATCGAAACTCCCTTCAATGGACCATAACAATTCTAACTCAATCTAACAAGGATCATTGATCCAAAAATAATCCTAATGAGTTTTCACAATCCCTCAGTGATGCTTAGCAGTATGTAATGGCAACCCAACAGAATAGAAAAATATGAATCCTTAGGTGTAGTTACTTGTGATTCAGTTCCTCTATCGTATCTCTCGATTTGATAGAAGTCATAGAGAATTCATCAAAATCCATCATCAGTCATATACCAGATTGACTCAACTCGAGTTTATTTGTAAATCTCGTAAAAAATTTTTTTTAGTATTCATACTTGCTTTGACCGAAGACTTCCTGAACTTTATCTTGCTAATCGCATAGGACTTCTCTTTTTTTATCAAAGTCGATAGATTCTATCTAGGTACATCCTACTCTAATAGCGAATCTAAACTTACTATAGCTAACATACGCAGTAAGGATCTGAATGGCTAGAGACTAAGAAAATATACAATCAAACTCAGTAGTCTCACTGTGAATAGCCAATGACACCATAGGTTAAAAGACCACTCTTATCACTGCAGCATCAAGAAGACTACTGACAAGTGAGTAGACATCCAAGTAGTTTCTCGTGTTGGTCACGCTCAGTATAAGTTATTCTCTAATAATCATCTATACTCTCATCTTAGTGTCACCACATCGTAGACTCGAGACTCATCTGTCCATAAGAGAGGTGACCCATGCATCGATCTTAAATGGATTGATCACTGTTCTCTATGACGATCCTACGATCGAAAGCATTTAAAAACTAACCACTAATAATGTATGTCTTAAATTTTCAATACTTTGAGAATATACAATATCATCTTTATTAATTTTTAGGATAAATCGTGGACACATAAACATCATTGAAAATAAAAATACCTTTTTATTAATAATAAAGTTTTACAAGTACAAGAAAAGGTCCTGAAAATACAAATGTGTCAATCAACAATTGGCTTCTAGGGCACACATCTAACAAACTCCTACTTGACCTAAAATCAATTGGCCATATGCCTAAGATCCATCTTCTCAAGGTGAGCTTCAGTCTTCTGCTAGCTAAGAGGCTTCGTCAGCGGATCCGCCATATTCTACGTGGAGTTAACTCTCTGCACCTCGATGAACTTCTTCTCGAGGTAGTCGCATATAATATGAAACCGCCGCTCTATATGCTTGGACTTCTGATGAGACTTAGGCTCCTTAGCGAGGGCTATGGCGTCGTTATTGTCGCAGTACAATGCAATGACATCCGATGGCATCACACCTAGCTCTATAATAAACTTCTTGTACCAGTATATTTTCTTAGCAGCTTCAGAGACAGTGATGTGTTCGGCTTCTATGGTCAAATCAGTAATGACCGACTATTTGGGACTCTTCCAGCTAATCGATTTATCATTACATAAAAAAATATATCCTGATGTAGATTTTCTATCATCAATATCAGATATAAAGTTTGAATCGGTATATCCTTTTATTTTTAGCTCCAATCCTCTACCAAAGATCAAGAATAAATTCTTAGTCCTTCTCAAGTACTTAAGGATATTCTTTACTGCAATCTAGTGCTCCTTATCTGGATTTGACTGATATCTGCTCGTGACACTCACGGCAAATGCTATATCAGGTCAAGTATATAGTATGGCATATATGAGGCTCTCTATTATCAAAGCATAAAGAATCTTACTCATGCATTGGATCTCCTTAGGTTTGTCAGGATACATCTTCTTGGAGAGATAAACACCTTGCCTAGGGGGCAAAAGATCTCTCTTGAAGTTTTTCATGCTGAACCTCTTTAGCACCTCTTCTATGTATATTTTCTGAGAAAGTCTTATCATTCTCTTAGATCTATCTCTATAGACCTTTAAACCAAGAATGTAGGAAGCTTCTCTTAAGTCTTTCACAGAGAATTTCTTTGACAACCATACTTTGACCGATGTTAGCATAAAAATATCATTCTTAATCAAGAAGATATCATCCACATACAATACAAAGAATGTGACAGTGCTCTCACTGATCTTTTTGACACACAGGACTCTTCCTCATTTCTGATGAAATCAAATGGTTTGATCACATCATTAAAGTAGGTGTTCCAACTTCAAGATGTTTGCTTAAGTCCATAAATGAACTTTTACAGCTTGTAGATTTTGTGATCACTATTACTGGATGTGAAACCCATAGACTACTCTATATAGATATCTTTCTCAAGATATCTATTTAGAAATACAGTTTTCACAACCATCTATCAGATTTCATAATCGTAGTAAGCTGCAATAGCAAGCAGAGTCTGGATGAATTTTAGCACGGCTACAGGCGAAAAAATTTTCTAATAGTTAATGCCTTCACATTAACTATAACCTTTCGCTACCAGCCTTATCTTATAGGTCTCTATCTGACTATCGATAAAATTTTTTTTTTATAAATCCATTTACACTTAATGGGTACAATACCCTTAGGTGGATCTACTAAAGTCCAAATCTAGTTGGAATGCATGGAGTCAATTTCTAAATTCATCACTTCCATCCATTTCTCAGAGTCTACATCTAATATCGCTTCATCATACGTCTTGAGATCATTCCTAATGTCCCTATCTTCCATAAAGACTGCTTCTTCTAAATTCTCTATAAGAATACCTAAGTACCTTTCAAGAGGATGGGAGTGATCTGCAAGATGGAGAAGGTACCACATCAACTGGTTCATTAATGGATTCAGGCTCTTGGACTCGATGCTCTTTAGAAACCTTTTCTTCGAGCTCAATCTTCCTCCCACTATCTCTATCTTGGATAAACTCTTTTTTCAAGAAGACAGCATGATGGCTCACAATCACATTGTGATCTTCTAGAAGATAAAAATAGTATTCCATGGATTCCTTAGGATATCCTATAAAATGAGTCCTAAGTGACTTAGCTTCCAACTTATCCACTTGCTGTCGCTTGACATGGGTCGGATATTCCCAAATCTTGAGGTAACCAAGACTCGGCTTCTACCATACCATAACTGGTATGGTATGGTAGGAACAGATTTAGAGGAAACCATATTTAAAAGGTAAATAGCAGATAGTAACGCATGTCCCTAGAGAAAAGTTTGAAGATCTATGAAACTTATCATGGATCGAACCATATCCAATAGGATCTGATTCCTCTTTTTGGATATCTCGTTAAGTTGAGACATCTCTGGAAGTATCCACTATGAGACTATACCATTATCCTTAAGATAGGCTCAGAATTTTTTGCTAAGGTATTCGTCTCTTTGATCTGATCGAAGAATCTTTATGGATTTATCGATTTATTTTTCTACTTCATGTCTGAACTCTTTGAATTTTTCAAAAGCCTCAGATTTATGGTGCATCAAATATATAAACCATACCATAGTAAAGGTTATGAAGTAGACATAGTCATTCCTAGCTTTTACATCAAATGGACCGCACACGTCAGTGTGCACCAAAGCTAATATATCAGTGGCCCTTTCTCCTTGTTCTACAAAGGATAGCTTAGCCAATATTTTTTGAAGACAGGATTAACAAACTGGATAAGACTCAAAAGTCAATGGCCCCAGAAGGCCATCTTTCTCCAATTTGTTAAGTCTATCCTCTTCAATATGGCCTAGCCTAAGGTGCTATAAATATTTTTGACTAATCCTATTTTTAAGTCTTTTAAGCCCTACGGCACTCACAATTTACTCGTTAAGGTTAACAGTCGCATCAACATGCAAATGATAAAGACCTCTATCAAATAGGCACGTGTGACATATCTATTTCCAAAATAAATCATGCACAAATCTTTATTGAAATAAAAATTAAAATTATTCTGTACCTGTATAGAAATGAAAATTAAATTCCTACTGGATACAGGTACAAAATAATAATTTTTTAAAAGCAAACTAAATCCTAATGGTAGCTTCAAAGAATAGGTTCCGACGGCCACAGCAGTAAGTTTTGCCTCATTGCCGACTCGAAGAGTGATCTCACCTTCTCTCAGTCCTTTAACTTCCTCTAGACCCTATATAGAAGTGTACAAATAAGCACTTGAACCAGAATCTAAAATCCAATTAGAAGAAAAGAATATCGTTAGATTAGTTTTAATAACAAACAATTTAGAAGTACCTTCAAAAGGGGCATCCTTTTTATTCTTCACTGTGGCCAGGTATGCAGGATAATTTTTTCTCCAATAGCCTTCGACATTGCAATAATAATATTTTCTCTTGTCACTGGCTTTTTTGGAGCTTTCTTCTCCTTCCCACTCTCGATCTTTGGCTTCTTCGTAGGCTTTTTGTTCTTCTTCTTCTCAATAGACTTTCTCTTCAAAGAAGTCTGCTTTACAGTAAGAACTATTCTCCTTGAATTTTTTAAGGTATTCTCAGCTATCACCAACATATTCAACAACTCGGGCAAGGTGCTATCAATCTTATTTATATGATAGTTTATGATGAACTATCCATACGAATCAGAAACGGATTGCATGATCAAATCTACCTACAGTTTCTTGTCTATATTCATTTCGAGCTTCTGAAGCTCTTCAATGTCTTTGATCATTGTCAGACAATGATCATGCGCGAACTGCCCATTTTCACTTTGAAAAGTCTATGAAAGATTTCAAAGTGAGCCGTGCAACTCTGCTCGCCATACAACTCTTACAGATGAGTTAGAATCTGTCTGGCAGTTCTCATATCTTCATGCTGATGCTGAAGATCATTGGACACGGATGCAAGAATATAACACCTAGCCCGATTGTCTTCATCCATCCACTTATCAAGTACAGCTTGTTGATCAGGAGATGGATGAGTCGGCAACACAAGCATCTCCTAGTCTAGGACATGGGTCAATTTCTCAGAGCTGAAAATGATTCTCAAGTTTCAGAGCCAATCTTTATAGTTTAATCCGGTCCACCTATTGGTGTCAAAAATTTGGGCTAGAGGGTTTGAACTTGTCATGGTTAATTAACTGCAGAGAAATAATTTTTAATTAGATGTTTGTACTTGTAGATATTTGTTATAAAGATTTTAATAAACAAATAAGACTTTCACTATTTCTACGAGTCTCCCACACTCCTCAGATGAAGAAACAAAATCTATATGCGATCAGTTTCTAGTGGGTACTGCACTCCCACTGATCTATGTGCACCTCACTTAATAGTTATTGAAGATGCATGAATCAATGAGTGGACAACACCTTGTCCATTGCTTCACTAAGCAAGATGCAATAGGTTCGATCTCTAAGTCATGTGGCTTCATCAAATAGTTATGGGCACATTTCTTAGTTAAGTTAGATCCACCGTATACCAACGGATGCAAAGTCATTATTGGATCCCTCACGTAACAGTTGTTGAGCCCAACCCCATCTCTACCCTAAGGCATCTAATGCCATAGAGTGGTTGTACCTTTTTGATGCAATTGAACCACTGTGACCAACTAAGAACGATCAATGCTAGAAAGGCACCCCCATCTCTACAACGGTAGAAGACCGCTAGACTTAATATTTGATTGAAGAGATTTAGGTTTAGGTCTCTTCTTAATTAGTCATAACGGTTATGACTAACCTAGTGGTAAGGGCTAGCTTGAATCACCAAGTAACCTAATACAAAACTTAATCTCCTAAAATAGTCAGGTAAATTAAGATGTGTGGGGGTCTCCCTGTTGCTTTCCTTAGATAGCAACGAATTGGTCAGATCAGATAATAAAATTAATTAAATAACTACCATCTATGTACTTATCTTAAATATCAAATTGGTTGATTAGAATCGATCAGATTAGTCTATTGACCCAAGCTCGATCCACTGAGCTTAATTAGATCTTAAGTTGATCGATAATATGTGGCTGTTAATTGATTCGACCAAACTATAACTAATTGGTTGGTCATGAGTATATTTGACCTAATCCTAATCAATATTTGATTCAATTTGATCAACCGCTCAAACTAGACCTAATTGAGCTACCCATACCATTAATTCTATATTTATGTAATTGAAATTTGGATCTTAAATTCATAATTTTAGATCTTTTAATTTAAATCTTAATTTTAAGCATTATAAATATGAATTTAATTTAGATGTCAAATTAATTTCTAATCTAAATAATTTGGATTGCATCACATGCAATTTTGCTGTCAACAAACTCAAGTCGACTCGCTCTAGAACTTGGATTGACTTGTTTTGACAAAAGAAATTGTAAGCCCATGCCTGCAAGATTAAGTTGACTCATACACAAATGAGCCGACTCATCCAGATCTCAAATCGACTCCAACAAGGATGAGTCAACTAGTCAAGAACTCAAGTCAACTTGAACTGAATCGGAGTCAACTCGACAGACAAGCCCGCCATAATTTCAAGATTTCATGCAAAATAGATCCTAGGATTTTAGAACTAGAGTTTTGTAGAAATTAAATTTTAGATCATATGAGAATAAATTATATATATCATATATATAATTTTACAATCTAAAATTAATTAAAAACACATATCTAATATGCATGCAAGCAAAAAACTAGATCTAAAACCTGTATCACATACATCTAGGATCTTTAGGCTACTAAAAATTTAATCTAACATATTAAAATATGTAATCTATTAAATTTTAGATAAGATTATCAATAAATCAGATCATATATATATATATATATATATATATAAATTAGGTTCTAAATACAAAAATTTTATATCTACTAAACTACGATGTTCTACATCATTCTAGGACAACCTTTCAGCATAACAAAGTTATGCCAGGACAACTTTATTTCAGAATGATGTCAAACTTATAAAAATAATATGAATTTGATTTTCATAAATTAGATTTTAGATCTAAAATTTATTTAAAATATACTAGAACGACGTGGCTCTGATATCATTGTTAGAAAAAGGCTAATTCGTATGCATAGATCTGTACGGTTATGGTAACCACAGCGGAAGTAGATTTTTAAAATTTTTATCTAATCTAAGCATGTTGATTCTAAATTATAATCACCTCTAAGATCGTCTAACTATATAAATAAATTTATGAATATAGATCTGAAATCATAAACAGCAAGAAGAAGGTATATCTGATCATTTTTCTTTCGTCCTTTATCGGATCAGATCCTACAGAAGTCAGGGTTGCTGTCATAGCTGCGAAAGCGTCCGATCTCTACTGATATCCATACAGAGATATTTCAATCAGAACTTTAAAACCTTCCAGGTTTTAGCTCAATTGCAGGCTTCGTTCTTGGGCTTGAATCAGGGCACTTTACTTAATATCACTTGAAGCAGCCTTGTGTAGGATCCTGGAGATTAATCCTAAGCACCAAGAAAAATCAAAAAATATTTTCTTGATTTTTTTTTCTCTCTCTCAAAGGCTCTCTCTCAGATCTCTATCTAATTGTTGCCCAGCTATGCAACCCAAGAGGAGTGGGTGAATTAGGTTTTTAAAAATTTAAAATTAACTTATAACTATGAGGATTATTTAACAATGAGCAGGATAAATATGGAGAGTGTAATTTATGCAAGGTGTAGAAGTTGGATGCAAGAATGCAAGAGGATAAAAAATTTAAAAAGGAGAGCAAGTAAGCACAACACAAACAAGAAGATTTATAGTGGTTCGGTGTCAATCTTGCACCTACATCCACTTCCCAAGCTCCTACTTGAGAATTCAAATTCACTAAACTGTATTCAACCCGAATATAACGTCAGAACCTCCGACTCTAGCTATTCCAAGCTAGAACACTTATTTTTCGGGTACAAGCCAACCCAATACAATCTGATTCAAGGTTCGGATCAATCTTTTTACATTTTGAAGCCCTTCCAAAATAAAAAATAACAACTCAAAAGAAGTATGATAGTTAATTGCACAGAAATACAGATGTAGCTCCTTTAATGAGCAAATAAAGCTTTAAATACACTTTACACAAAGAAAAGCAAGCTTTTCTAAATTCCTCAAGATGGTTGAAGACTTGAATGAGTTCTTGAGGGTTGGTGAACTTGAAATGAAAGCTTCTTTAACTTCAAGAGGGCTCTTGCTTAGGGTTGAAATGAATGCTTGAAGAATTTTTTAAATTTTTTTTTATTTTTAATTTCCTCCTTTAAGTACCTTTTATAACTTTAAATGATGGTGGAGAGTAATCTGAGCTGAAATAGAGCCGTTAGAGCATATTAAATGGACATTAAATGCAGTCAGAATGAGCAAAAAACTAGCCGTTGTAGAGTTTTTCCGTCACAGGAGTCGACTCATAGGGTCGACCCATGCACATGAGTCGACTCATGGGGTCGACTCCTGTGGCACAGAACAAAAAATGACTTCTATAAATTTAGCTTATACTGCAGCAGAGGTCGACTCATAAGGTCGACTCATGCACAGGCGTTGACTCATGGGGTCGACCTATGTGGCACAGAACAGAAAATGACTGTTCTGTAAGTTTGGCCTGCACTGCTGCAGAGGTCGACTCATAGGGTCGACTCATGCACAGAGGTCGACTCATAGGGTGTGCCAGCCAAAAATTTCAACGTGCCGTTCAGCCCTTTTGCCATGAGTCGACTCTTGGGGTTGACTCAAATATGTAAATATATTTTTTTTCAAAATATACATCCAAAAATATTGAAATTACCTCCAATAGTTTACAAATCTTCTGTTCTTACTCTTAAGACTTCAAAATCAGAACTTGATAAAATTATGATTTTGCTCCTAAAATACAATAAATCTTTTTCCAAGCTAAAATCATTAGTAACCCCCTCAAATGCTTTTAATCATCAAAATCAATTCAAGGAGCAACAATCTCCCCTTTTTGATGATGACAAAATACTTGAACAAAAGCATATATAAAGCATTGGACATGAATTTCAAATTTATAAAGGTGCATTACTTAAATATCATATCATAGCCAAGTATTTGAACGAAATGCATCATAAGCAGTTTGAAGATCAATTCAAAATTTGCTTATAAGTTCATTTGCTTTAAAACTTAGATAAAAAAGAGTTGACGATTTTGGTTCTTTAATTTTGATTCTCTACTCCCCTTTTTGATAGCATCAATTAAGATTCTCGACTCCTCCTTTTAAGAGATCTTGAAAGGACAAAATTTTTTACTCCCCCTTTTTGATACCATATTTTACTTTTTAGCCTCCTTCTTTGATTGCCTATTTCTTTACTCCCCCTCATTATAGCAAACATAAGATAATTTAATTTGATTTCAATCATAAACATTCATTGAAAGTCAAAGCACATATATATATATATATATTCAAAAAGTGACTGAATATATAGATGTTCCAATACATATGAGTTAATACAAAAGTCTTAGATAGAAGCTATCCAAGAGTCAATCAGCTAACAAAGTACAAAGGCTAAAAGATAGATCCTAGACTTAGAAGTCTAACTAATCTAGATCTAATAGATGTCATGGCTGGATGGATCAATGTCTGAAGAATCAGAAATAGAGTGAGGAGATGTAGGATCAAGTCCACGAGCATGACCTCGACCACGTCTGCCTCAGCCATGGGTAGAGGTACCAGCACGGATAGAGGGTGAGAAGATCTGGAGCCTGAGAAACTACGGACTGTGCAATAAGAAAAAGTCTGATGGTGTCCAAAAGATCCAAGGCTCTTGAAACAGACTGCATCAGGGTACTGAACTAAGTAGAAGTATTCTCACTGGATCCCCTAATCTCTCTCCTCAAGAAGTCAAAATCACTCTTTAAGACTCCTCAAAGTCTAGCCACCTCTGTAGATAGGTTGAGACCTCTGTGATGTCCTCATGCGGCTGGAGATGGGCTAAAGCTAATACTTGCCCCTGCAAATCTAAAACTCTTCCTGTCAATCTCAAGATATGTTCCTCAAGCTGCTCAATACGTACCGACTGAGCAGTAAGCATCTGAAAAACTGAAGCAATGTGAGGGATCAGAGTCTGATCAGATACATCTTGAGATGTCGAAACCTGTGCAAAGACTGAAGTACCAAACTACTGAGATAGTATGGAGGCTACACAGTGGGACATCATCTCAATCTGATCATCTGTCAATCTGAGCTCTGAAGGATGTGCCCTTCTCTCTGACTGTGGAGCTGAAGTATACCTCCTCACAGACTCTGAAGGGCCAGTCTCGTGATCAGATACAAACTGAATATCTGGAGATGCTGCTCTGTGATCATGAAGAGGTGAGGATGGTCCTTCTTCCTCTGCTCTATCCTCAACTCTCTCTTCCACACCTTTTGTCCAACCACCATCAGTCTTAGAAAATCCCATGCGATGCAGTGTGTGGCGGTTGATAGTATCAGAGTGAGATAGTCTAGCAACTATCTTCTCCTCAAAACTAACTCCGAACCTCCTAAAAACTAAGGTGAAAGCCATATCAAAAGGTAAGTGTGCCTTGACCTGTTCAAGGTCTCTTTATGGCCTCAAACATCAATACAGGGAGGTTCAGGGGGGTTTGTGTGATCACATGGTACATAATACAGATGTCCCTACCAGAAAGAAGGTCATATCTACCACTTCTAGGGAAGAATAATTTGGTTACCATGTGATGTAACAGCCTCATCTCAATAGAAAGAATCTTTGCCTCTAATTTATTCAGACTTCCAGTAAAGGTTCTCCCTAAGATAACATTGATTCCTTCTTCTTTATAGGGAGTTCCATGTTGGTATACCCTTCACAAGGCAAATGTAGGATCTATCCCAAAAGCACTAGATCTAGGCTAATATCGACACCCTTTATTGTAGATTTCACTATTTCATTGCTATACCTCAAATTTAGGTAAAATTCTCTGACTAGATCAATATATGTATTTTCTTTTAAAGAGCAGTAAAATTTCCATCCTTGGTCCTTAATCTTTGATCCAATAGTGAACCCTTCTTTTTCAAAAAACTTGAAATCAATATTTTTTCGGATTCCACTTTCCTATCAGAGAGGGGTATCTTGTCTGGGCTGATTGGAGACTGAGTTGAAGCTGAAGCAGGACCTGGAGCAGGGATTGGAGCAGGAGAGTGTTCGGCTGCTAATCTCTTTCTGCGCACACTCTCTTCCAACCTGCGAATGGATTTTCTCCTCTGTGGAAGCTTATCTTGGGAGCCATTTGCACAAGAATGACTTGCAAGGATCTTAGGAGACTAAATGTGAGGGAGAGACGAAAAGATTCTAATGGAAAGGCAAAGATTTTGAAGAGGTGATGTGCCGATTTAGAGAAGATAGGTAGAGTCTAGGGTAACTCGAACCGTCTCAAATGAGGAGGAAGAGAAGAGGAACTTGGTTCCTAAATGGTCGATTTGAAAGATGAAAATGAGTGGGAGAATAGATTTGAGAGTAATCTAAGTTTGAGGGAGAAGAGATGGAGAGCCTTAGGTTCGAACGGAGGAAGAAGGTGGAGAGCTGGGTCGGCTCTAGGAGAAATTCCCAACAAAAAGAGAGCATCCGAAGGGTTTTGACATAATTACAAGTTTGCCCTAAGGTCGACCCTGGGGTCGACTCATGGCAAAGAGATTCAGAAAAATGATAAAATAATTTCAAAAAAAAATTTGAAACTTTAAGAGAAAGATGTTTACCTAGATATTGATCATGTGAATGATAATTTGAGCTTTTGAGGTTAAAACAAAAAGAAAATTGAGCTCTCAAAAATTGGTTCAATGAATTTTTGACATTAAAATTTGGAATCAGAGAGACACTTAAGCTGATGGATCAAGGATTCCTAATTCTCTCCTAATTTTATAGAATCTATCTTCACTTAAGGCCTTAGTAAAGATGTCAGCCAATTATTTTTCAGTACAAACATAATCAAGAATTATATCTTTATTTTGGACATGTTCTCTTATGAAATGATGTCTTATCTCAATATGTTTTGATCTAGAATGTTGAATTAAATTTTTAGTTAGGTTTATAGCACTAGTGTTATCATATCTTATGAGAGTTTCATTGAGTTTGATGCCAAAGTCCTCAAGTTGTTGCTTAATCCATAAGATTTGAGCACAACAACTTCTGACGTAATGTACTCGATCTCGATCGTAGACAGTGCTACCGAGTTTTGTTTCTTACTAAACCAAGAGATTAAGTTAACTCCAAAAAATTGATAAGTTCCGCTAGTACTTTTTATATCTAATCTACATCCACAAAATCTGCATCTGAATAACCTATTAAGTCAATTAATGAGTCCTTAAATACCATAGTCTTAGAGTTTGTATACCATTTAAGTATCTAAGATTCTTTTAACAGCATTTAAATGTGATTCTTTTGGATTTGATTGAAAGCGAGCACAAAGACAAACACTAAACATAATATCTGGTCTACTAGCAGTTAAATACAGTAGAGAACCAATCATGCCTCTATAGAATTTTAAATCTATAATTTTACCTCCTTCTCCTTGTCAAGCTTACATGATGGGCTCATGGGTGTACCAATTGCTTTGGAACCCTCCATTCCAAATCTTTTGAGTAGTTCTCTTGTATATTTAGTTTGGATGATGGAGATTCTTCCTTTGTTTGTTTGATTTGGAGTCCGAGAAGAATGTAAGTTCTCCCATCATGCTCATCTCAAACTCCCCCTGCATGAGCTTAGCAAAATCTTGACAAAGATTTCATTAGTAGATCCAAAAATAATGTCATCGATATATATTTGAATAACTAAGATATCATCTTGATTTTTTTTAATAAATAGAGTTGTGTCTATATTTCTCTTGAAAAATTATTATTGAGCAGAAATTTGCTTAGCCTTTCATACCAAGCCCTAGGTGCTTGTTTCAAACCATATAATGCTTTGTTTAATTTAAAAACATGATTAGAAAAAGCATGATTTTTAAAACCTGAAGGTTGTTCTACATAAACTTCTTCAGCAATATATCCATTTAGAAAAGCACTTTTGACATCCATTTAAAATAACTTAAAATTCATAAAGCAAGCATATGCAAGTAGAAGTCTAATTGCTTCTAATTAGCAACAGGTGCAAAGGTCTCATCAAAATCAATTCCTTCTTCTTGATTATAACCTTTTGCTACTAATCTTGCTTTATTTCTTATCACATTTCTATGTTCATCCAATTTATTCCTATATACCCATTTTGTGCAATTATTGAATAATTTTTAGATCTTAAACTAAAGTCCATACATTATTCCTTTCAAATTGATTAAGTTCTTCTTGCATTGCATTTATCTAATTATAATCTTTTTCAGCTTCATCTATGGTTTTAGGTTCAAGATGAGAGACAAAAGCAAAATGATTGAATGCATCTTTAAGTGAAGAGCGAGTTCTTACACCATGTGTAGGATCACCAATGATTAGTTTCTTGAGGTGATTGTGATCATACCTCCATTCTTTGGGTAGATCATTTGTACCTGCAGTTGTTCTTCACCTTTCTCATCCTGTTTGTCTTCATGTTCTTCATCATCTTGAATGGTTGAGTCTTTTAGAGTGATCTCCTTTATCCTTTCTATAAGAGGATCTGCATCATCAATACTTTCATTCTTTCTTGAAGGAAGATCGTTAGATTCATCAAAAATAACATGTATTGACTCCTCTACTACTAAAGTTCTTTTGTTAAAAACTCTAAAAGTTTGCTAGAAGAGAGTAACCAAGAAAAATTACTTCATCAGATTTTGCATCAAATTTTTCTAGTCTTTCTTTACCATTGTTCAAAACAAAATATCGACAACCAAAGATATGAAAATATGCAATGTTTGGTTTTCTTCCTTTCCAAAGCTCATAGGGAGTTTTCTTTAAAATTTGTCTGATTAAAGCATGATTTAATATGTAACATACGTGTTAATTGCTTCCGTCCAAAAATATCTTGGAAGGTTGCTTTCACATAGCATGGTACGGGCCATTTCTTCAAGAGTTCTATTTTTTCTTTCTACTATCCCATTTTGTTGGGTGTCCTAGGTGCTAAAAGTTATGTCAATACCTTTTTCATCATAAAATTTTTAAAATTTGATTTTTAAATTCGTTCCATGATCACTTCGAATATTTTGAATTGAAAATTCTTTTTCATTTGTGACTTTTCGATAAAATTTTGAGAAAACATGAAAAGTTTCATCCTTATATGCCAAAAAGAAGACCCATGTGAAATGAGAGAAATCATCAATAATTACGAAATCATATCATTTTTATCTAGACTAGTAGTTCTAGTGGGTCCAAATAAATCCATGTGCAATAGTTCTAATGGCCTAGAAGTTGAAACAATATTTTTAGATTTGAATGAGACTCGAGTTTGTTTATCCATTTGGCATGCATCATAAATTCTATCTTTTCAAAATTCAATTTGGGTAAGCCAATAACTAATTCTTTTTAATAAGTTTTGAGAGAGAATGCATGTTAATATGTGCAAGCCTACGATGCAAAGCCAACTAGTCTCATTAATCTTGGCATTCAAGGCTACTAGGCATTGCATGTTTATTTTGAAAAGATCATTCAAATCTACCATATAAACATTACCATGTCTATGCCCAACAAATTTAATGCCTTCATTAATAGGACTAGTTACAATGCAAACTGAAGATTCAAAAATGACTTTGTATCCTTTATCACAAAATTGACTGATGCTTAATAAATTATGTTTTAAACCATCTACTAATAAAATATTTTCAATATACTTGGAGGGAGTGATACCAATGTTACCTATACCGATGATCTTTCCTTTGCCATTGTCTCCAAAGGTGACCATCCCTCCATTTTTAGCATCAAGTGTGATGAATTGAGATTCATCACCAGTCATGTGTCTTGAGCACCCGCTATCAAGATACCATTTTCGTTTGCTCCTTGGGATGCTAGACACACCTACACACAAGAATCAAGTTTTGATTTAGGTACCCAAGTTTTCTTGGGTCTTTTTAGGTTAGTCATAATGGTTCTTTTGGAACCTATATTTTCTTTACATTAGAATTTTAGATTTTTTGAAAAAATATGAGTAGGATTTATGTCCTGCTTTACCACATTTAAAGCAAGTTATTTTCGAAAACTTGTTGTATGATGAGTTTACAAAGATATTTTTCAGAAGTTTTTATTTCTTTAAAGGGTTATATCCAAGACGGCTTTATCATAAATGACTTTTTGATTGTCAAGTATCATGTGAAGTTTATTTGAGCTTATAGTAAATTTTTCAACCATTGATTTCAACTTGGCAATCTCATTCTTTAAATTCAGATTTTCTTGAGACAGGGTAGATTTTTCATTTGAGATGCTCTCAATTTTTTTAGTAAAGATTGATTTTTGACTTTAATTCTTTGTTCTTTACCCCTAGCTTCTTTAGTTCATCAATTAGATCATAAAAAGCTTCATGAAGTTCTTCAAAGGTAAAGTCAATAGGAGTTTCAATATTTATCTCATTTTCATGTGCCATAAGGCACAAGTTGGCTTGTTCATTTGACTCTTCTTCTTCGGAGCTTGACTCATCACTTCCGCTCCATGTAGCCATCATGGCCTTCTTCTTGTACCTTTTGAGACCCTTCTTAGTTGTGGCATTCAGACTTAAAGTGTCTCGATTTCTTGCATTCATAACAAATAAGGGTTGGTCTTTTTCCTTTCTCTTTGCTATGTTCTCCTTTTGTAGGTGGCCTCTTCCTCATTCTTGTCTCCTTTTCTTCAAAAACTTCTTAAACCTTCTAGTAATGAGAGCCATTTCTTCATCTTGCTCTTCATTTTCTGTATCATCAGTTTCTCATCAGGTTGAGCAGTTGATTTGAGGTGATTATCCTCTTCTTTTTGACATCTTCTTCTTGATGTTGTTTCATGCTCAGTCGTGAGTCATCAGCGATCCTAGAAGCTCTTCCAAAGGTAGGATGTTCAGATCTTTGGCTTCTTGGATTGCGGTCACTTTGGCCTCCCAAGTCTTGGTAAAGACTAAGAATCTTCTCACGAGGTCACTGTTAGAATAAGACTTATCAAGACTTTTTAAATCATTAATAATATCAGTAAAATGAGTAAATATTTCAGTAATTGACTCATCATGCTCCATTTTAAAAAGTTCATATTTATGCACAAGCATGTTGATTTTTGATTCCTTCACTTGGTTAGTTCCTTCATGAGTTACTTCTAATCTATCTCAGATTTTTTAGCAGACATGCATGTTAAATATGATTGAATTCATTAGCATCTAGAGCACAATACAAAATATTCATGGCTTTTGTATTTAGTTGAGCCATTTTCTTATCAACCTCATCCCATTCTCTTTCGGTTTGGTTGATTCCACACCATCAATTATTTTAGTGGGTGTGTGTGGTCCATTTACTATGATACTCACATATCATAGTCAAGTGCTTGAATAAAGATTTTCATCCGAGCTTTCCAATAGGTATAGTTTGACCCATTGAAAAGTGAGGTCGGTTAGTGGACTGCCCTCGGCTAGTGAAGCACCAACTTGAGTTGCATAGATCTTTAGCTCTTTGATGGTTAAATCAAAGTAGGACTAGAGCACGAGCTCTGATACCACTTGTTGCCCAGCTATGCAACCCAAGAAGGGGGGTGAATTGGGTTTTTAAAAATTTAAATTAACTTAAACTATGAAGATATTTAACAATGAGCAAGATAATATGGAGAGTGTAATTTATGCAAGTGTAGAAGTTGGATGCAAGAATGCAAGAGGATAAAAAATTTAAAAGGAGAGCAAGTAAGCACAACACAAACAAGAAGATTTATAGTGGTTCGGTGCCAACCTTGCACCTACATCCACTCCCAAGCTCCTACTTGAAATTCAAATCCACTAAACTGTATTCAACCCGAATACAACGTCGGAACCTCCGACTCTAGCTATTCCAAGCTAGAACACTTATTTTTCGGTACAAGCCAACCAATACAATCCGATTCAAGGTTCGGATCAACCTTTTCACGTTTTGGAACCTTCCAAAATAAAATAACAACTCAAAAGAGTATGACAGTTAATTGCACAGAAATACAGATGTAGCTCCTTTAATGAGCAAATAAAGCTTTAAATACACTTTACACAAAGAGAAGCAAGCTTTTCTAATTTCTCAAGGTGGTTGAAGACTTGAATGAGCTCTTGAGGGTTGGTGAACTTGAAATAAAAGCTTCTTTAACTTCAAGAGGGCTCTTTCTTAGGGCTGAAATGAATGCTTGAAGAACCTTTCCTTCTTTTTTTGATTCCCTCCTTTAAGTGCCTTTTATAACTTTAAATGATGGTGGAGAGTAATCTGACTGAAATAGAGCGTTAGAGCACATTAAATGGACATTAAATGCAGCCAGAACGAGCAAAAAACTAGCCATTGCGGAGTTTTCCTCCAGGGTCACTCATAGGGTCGACTCATGCACATGAGTCGACTCATGGGGTCGACTTCTGTGGCACAGAACAGAAAATGACTTCTGTAAATTTGGCTTATACTGCAGCAGAGGTCGACTCATAGGGTCGACTCATGCACAGGGTGACTCATGGGGTCGACTCTGTGGCACAGAACAGAAAATGACTGTTCTGTAAGTTTGGCCTGCACTGCTGCAGAGGTCGACTCATAGGTCGACTCATGCATAGGGTCGACTCATGGGGTCGACTCATAGGGTGTGCCAGCCAAAAATTCAGCATGCCGTTCAGCCCCTTTTGCCATGAGTCGACTCATGGGG
This sequence comes from Elaeis guineensis, assembly GCF_000442705.2. NCBI lineage: Eukaryota > Viridiplantae > Streptophyta > Magnoliopsida > Arecales > Arecaceae > Elaeis > Elaeis guineensis. The sequence continues at coordinate 123,779,915 of NC_025993.2, forward strand.
TCGACTCAAATATATAAACATATTTTCTTTCAAAATATACATCCAAAAATATTGAAATTACCTCCAATAGTTACAAATCTTCTGTTCTTGCTCTTGAGGCTTCCGAATCAGAACTTGATAAAATTATGATTTTGCCCCTGAAATATAATAAATCTTTTTTCAAGCAAAATTATTAGTAACCCCCTCAAATACTTTGTAATCATCAAAATCAATTCAAGGAGCAACACTAATGTGGAATAGAGAATAGAAGAGAAGGGATGAGAGGTGGTTGGTGTGGAGAAGGAAAGGGGGTGAGGTAGTTAGCGCAAAAAAAGCAATCGATGATTTTCTTCACGCCAAAACCCATCCCCTTTTATAATTTTGTCACACAAAATTATCTTATTTCCATACCAACATCTGATAAGAATCAGTTTAAATTAGTTAGGTTTTATCCCTATCTAAATAGATATCCTAACTAATCAAGAAACATCAAGAAAACACCTTTCCATACCCCTTCATGCGTGCATGTACAAAAGCAGCAAGAAAAATCACCACCCACTCCTCTTTTTGGTCAGCCACTTGGAGAGAGAAGCTCAGAGAATCTGGCTCTAAGGATAGGGTCAATTAGATTCAAACTAGATACAAATCGAGTTCAAATTGAGTTCGAATCGAATCAAATTCAAAGCCGTCAAACCTAATTCAATCAAGATTGAAATCTAAATCTGATTTGAATAATTAAACCTAATTAGTATTAAATTAAATCAAGTTTAATTAAATTAAATTTGATTTAAATTAATTAAAACTTGATCTATAATTTAATCAATCCTAATTAAATCATAATATTGCAATTAAGTCAGTAAGCAGTTACTGAATCTGTAACACTTATAAATTAGTAGTTTTCAATTTAAATCATCAATCAAATTGATGATTGAATTTGATCCAAGCTATTGATCTGGTCAAACTCTTTTTATGTGTGACCCCTCAGATTCTATTTCATCTGTAGTGAGACATACCATGATCTCCATCATATATCGTCGAAACTCCTTTTGATGGACTAGAATAATTCTAGCTCAACCCAATAAGGATTGTTGATCTAAAAATAATCCTAGTGAGTTCTCACGATTCACTAGTGATACCTAACAGCATGTAGTAACAATCTATTAGAATAAAAAAATATGAATCCCTAAGTGCAGTTATTATGTGATTCAGTCTCTCTATCATGAGTTTCGATTTGACAAAGATCATGGAGAACTCGTCAAACTCCATCGTCAGTCATATGCCAGATTGGCTCAACTCGAATTCACTTGTGAATCCTATGAAAACTCTTTTTCAGTATTTATACTTACTTCAGTCGAAGACTTCCTGAACCCAGTCTTGCTAATCGCATAGGACTTCTCTTTTTTTTACCAAGTCGATGATTCCATCTAGATGCATCCTACTCTAACAGCAAACCTGAACTTACTGTAGCCAACATACATAGCAAGGACTCGAATGGTTAGAGATCAAGAAAAGTGCAGTCAAACTCAGTAGCCTCACTACGAATAGCAATGACACTATAGGTTAAATGATCACTCACACTACTACAGCATCGAGAAGACCACCGATGAGTGAAGTAGATATCCAAATATTTTTCATGTTGGTCACCTCAGTGCAAGTTATTCTCTAACAACCATCCAACTCTCATCCCAGATTCATCACAACCGTAGACTCAAGACTCATCTACCCATAAGAGAGGTGATCCATGCACTGATCTTAAATGGATTGATCATTGTCCTCCATAACGATCCTACAATGGAAGTATTTAGAAATTAATCACTAATAATGTATGTTCAAATTCTCAATACCTTGAGAATATACAATATCATCTTTATTAATTTTTAGGATAAATCATAGATACATAAACATGATTGAAAATAAAAATATATTAATAATAAAATTTTATAAGTATAAGAAAAGATCTTGAAAATACAAATGTGTCAGTCAACAATTACTTCTAGGGACATATCTAACAACAGGGTCGTAAGATTCATATTCCATATGCTCCACGATAGCTGCCACATAACTAGGACCAACTCTATATCATCAAATGCGATGTTATATGGATATTGATATGCAGACTCTGCCCCTATCCATGTATTGAGGACTATCAGTTACGGATACTGCTGGTCCATCAACAGTACATACAAGGGTGCCTTCATACTCATATCCAGCTTCATCGCCATTGAAGCTGCATCAGATAGAGATCCCTCCATCCCTGATGTGTAAGTGGGATAGATACAGCCTGAGATATACTCATATGCTGTTCACCACCATCCAAAACTTTTACCGCTGTCGGTTCAATGAAAATTTTAATCGCTAGAAAAATCTCCTGTGATGGGTTGCCCAACACGATGTTCATGTTCTGATCATCTTCAATAGATATAGCTAAATATGTCTAGTAGTATGAATAAAAAATCTACATACTAGAAAAAACTCCATAATGATTGGGATTCCCATCCGGTGACAGCATAGCAGACCCACACAAATTCTTATAATTGCATTACGATCCACCATGATCATTCGGGATCCTTCCACCATTACAATATGCACTATTAGCGTTACGACTGATCCTTCCATCCCAATGAAAGTAACAATGACAAGACTTGGATCCATTTTGTTGGAACTTATTGTGAGAAATAATTGCATGAATATATGAACATATGTTTACTAGAAGGAAGTACTTAACATTTAAAATAGCTTACATAATAAATGCATCTTATCATCAACTAATAGGTATAGAAGGTCCTATCCCATTCAGAAGTTATATTAATTCTATAGGTCAATTATAGTAATCAAACGATACATAATAAGGATCGAAAGAAATTTCAACAGTATTTCTCCTTAGTTCTTTCACATGAATGAAGATGTACGAGAAACTAAAGAAAAAATATTATCTAAAATTTCTTTCAGCCTCTATTGCGTATATTTGATTACTATATTTACCTATAGAATTCATTGTAATTTTCAAACAGTCCAAACTGAACAGTCAATTACAATGTACATAATTCTCAATATATAAAAAAATATAAATATATAGATGTCTTAGAATATATACATTAATCAAAAGACGAATCTATGATTCTATGCAATGCAAAATTTTTAAAAATAAATGACTCTGTAGAAAAATTATTTTAAATATTTATTAAATAAATTAACATAATTTTGATAAAATTATCTTCCTTCTAAACAGTCCTATGTTGTTGAAGAAATAAATATATAATTTATATAAAAAATAAAATTATAAAAATAAAAATACCTTTGATGGCCTTTTTGGATGGGAGGGGGCGGATGCATCAGCAGTCACATGTTGAAAAATATGTCCTAAACCTATCATCTAAGTGGTAGATGATTGAAATAAATATATGGAATTATCTAATAATAATAGTTATTTAGCAGGATTCATCATAAAAGTTCTATTTTCTTAAATGAACTCCTAAATTATGATGAAGTCTTTAGAACCACAATCAATCGATAAAGAAGGATTTTATCGGATGGTTCTTAAATTATTCATGATAAATGATAAGTTATTAACAAAGGACGATAACTTATCAAGTATAGGTCACTGTATGTTCATATGCGTTGGTTGTCCTTGTAACCAAGTGGTGTGGAGACACTGGTATGGCATCAAGTGAGATGTAGGAGTATGTCTGTATTGAACGTGATCAATGTAACACTTATTATCAAGAGTAGCAAGCTAAGGCCATTGGGTATAGTGTTCCCTCCGATCTGAGATCACCACGTGACTTGCAAGCAACTCACTGTGCTTTGTGCCAGACTGCCTGTATTTTTAAATAGGTTCGAAAGATTTTGGTACAGTCAAGTACTTGTGAAGTCGGTGTATGAGTCAAGATGGGATTGACCACTCTGATTAATTTCAGGAAGAGAATGTCTCGTTGTGTTTCACTTTAGCAAAACCTAGGCCTGGGTAATCCTC
>NC_025993.2:123783966-123818759 GCF_000442705.2 Elaeis guineensis
TATTACAACTCTTTTTGCCTATCTTCTTCTTGGAGATCTTATCTACAAGAAGAACAGATACCTTTTCACTCTTGAAATGACTTTCAACTATCTTCAATATGTTGATCAGCTCAGGCAGGTTTGTATTCAGTTTGTTCATATGATAGTTAATGACAAACTGTGAAAAGGATTCAGAAGTGATTACAGGATCAAATTCTGACTCAGCTCACCATCTATAGCAAAATCTAGTTATCCTAAGCGAGTGATCAGATCAATCATCTTAAGGAATGGGTCTGTACGGACGTGCCTTCACTCATCCTGATACAGAATAACTGCTTAGATATCTCATATCTAGCAGTACGATTTTATTTTCCATATAACTCCTTTAAGTTAAGAAGTATGGAATGAACATCCATACTTTCACGTTGCCTCTGAAGCTCATTGCTCATAGAGGCTAATACGATACATTTGACATCACACTATTATCATGCCACATCTTGTATATGGCCCTATGCTCTTTAGTAGATCTTCTCCGATCGAATCGGGAGCAGTATATCCAAAATGTAGGAGACTTTCTCCTGTGTGAGAACGATTCTCAAGTTTCTCAACCAGCCCACATAATTGGGTCCGATCAACTTATTAACATCAAGAATGCCATGCAGTGAAGTGAGGATGCTATTATGCAGTAAAATCTACAAATTCAAGAAAAAAATATATGCGAACAACTCATGATGACATTCACAACTAGATTAAGTCTTTTATCCAATTGTATCTCCACTTATTTAGCAAATTTCATAGCCTCAAGTATGAAAACGAGAAACTCTATCTTATTTCTAAGTGGGGTTGAGATCCCAATTCCTCACAAACATCTTGTGGATAGCACAACAAGCATTCATGAGTTCAAGGTAGGCAATTCTTACCAATTGCATCTCATATAATTTCTCACATTTCTTTTGCCTCTAAAACACCTATAGTCTTGTGGATAGCACAACAAACTATAGTGTTCTAGTTAAGTTAGATCCTTCGTTCCTACATAGTCACACTTAAACAATACTGTCCTTGTGGATAGCACAACAAAGCAACACTATTCGAATATACTATAAACATCATTATGTACTAAGTCAACATCATATCAATTTCCATAGCAAGCCTTGTGATAGTGCAACAAACTCACTACAGATTTTGACATACTCTATCGACTTAGCATGAAGCAAAGCATGAGTAGTGTTCTAAACACTTCGCCATTATAACAATATAATTTTAATTAAGAGATTTCTTGGTCCAAGCACATCCTAACATTACATAACATGAAATATGCATATAACAACTATCAAGCAATAAATCATGTTATTTAAATGGTAATATCATTCATATGTCGATGCCAAAATCATAATCCCTAGGATCAGATAGGGTGTAATTAATGATTTTGGTCCAACTCTTGAGCCAATTTTATTGAACTATGATTTGGACTCAACCCTTGGTCCAATCATCATGTCAAATTTGACTTGAGCCAACATTTTGAATCTTAATCTAATTTGGATTACATCTGATTCAAACCCTAATCCAATTAGGCTTGACCAAGTCAACAATTGACCTAAGTCCAATACACTTTAATTAAATCGATTAAAGCATCAATTTACCATGAATCATAAAATTTCAAATAATCATAAATTCTAAATTTAGCAACTAAAATTTAAAGTCTAACTATAATCATGGCCAAAAAATTTTATTTAAAGAATCAATGCATGTAATCGAAGGCATCATATGAATCAGATCTAATCTATATTACAATAATAACAAGTAGTTTGATTGAAACTAACAAGGGTGGCTCTGATACCACTGTTGGATTCCAGTTGCGCAACAAAATATATTTTTCAAAATTTTTACATACTTATAAAACAAGTTTTAACACTTAAAACCAGCCAATCGGAACACAAACCCTAGGATGACCTTGTAGATTACAATCGAACAAAACAAGCATACATATGAGGTAGAAGATACACCTTCCTGAAGATGATGATCTGGTGCTAAGATGATCTCCACAAGACACCAAAGTAGATGTCCTCCAATGATGATCCACACAGGATTGATCAGATCCTTCCCAAATTGATGTAGTGCTGCAGCCTGCTTCACAAGTACACTGCCGATTTTTCTTCTCAAGAATGGATTGCACCACGCCTGATTGCCTTCGAATCTCCACTAGAACCACACCAAAAATCTTTTCTCAAAAGATCTCTACACTCTAATCTAATTCAGATTCCAACTCTTGGATAATCTGAACCCTAGGATTAGCAACACTTACCTTTCCTTTATAATCTATGGGGTTCATTATAATCTTAAATAAGCATTAAATGCAACATATAATGAAACAAAATATCTAATTTTATTAATAATAATTAATGTCAAAAACATGAGTTTAGAAGATAAAATACAGAAAATATCCCATCGCATCACTCATGCGATTGGCTTGTAGGGCATTATTCTTTCAAGAGAGGGGGAGTGATGTACCAGAGGAAAGCGCAGCTGGCGGAGGAGCCGTCGAAGCTTTCCGGATGGCCGTCAGGGCCATTAGGCGCAGAAACCGCAAGGGTGGAGCTCGGCCATGGAACAGAGGCTATCACTCCTGTTCCTTCATCATCTTTTTTTAAAAAGGATGATAAATAGTGAAACCGACACTCGATTTGTCGGCTTCACTTAATAGTGAAACTGACACTCGATTTGCCGGCTTCACTTAAGTGAAACCGGCAAACCCAATGCTGGCTTCATTATTTTTGATCTTTTCTTAAAAAATTTCAAAAATAGTAAATCGGCAAACCAATTGTTGGCTTTATATTGTTTCAAATTTTTTAAAAAAAATCTGTGAAACAAGGGTATTGCCCTTGTTTCCACTGCGGCGCCGCGCGCGTGGACTGCCCATCCGACGGCCACAGCGGCCAGCCAGAGGCCGTCCGGCGGCCTCTTCGATGGCTTTCCCTCCCTTCTTTTCTTTCTTCCCTCCTCTCTCTCTCTATTTCTCTCTCTCTTTTTCTCCTGATTTGCTTCCTTTTTCTATGTCAATTCGCACCAATCCAGTACGGATCCGTACCGCGGCCGACGACATAGATTCTGGTACCAAGTCCGCAAATCTTGCCTATCCCATAAGATTTAAAATCTTGTCGCAAATAATATAGGCTTAGTGGATAAAACTAAAGCCAGGATTAATCGTAAGTTAGAAATATGGAGTGCATGGAATCCAAAGTTTTCAGGTTGAATAGGACTAAAATGAAATAAATAAAATGCATTTATAGTAAAATTAGGAATAGATATGAAGGTGCCATGAAAATTAAGGATCATGAAATTTTTAAGAGCAATCATTTTTGTATTTAGGATCGATTATCTACAAAGAAAAAAGATAGAAAAGAGTGTTAAAGCAGGTTGGATAAAATGGAAAAGTACAACTAAGATATTATATGATCGTAGGATACCTATTAAGTTGAAGTCAGTCATATGACCAACTATACTTTATAGCATAGAATGTTGGACAATTAAAAAACAATATGTGCACAAGAAAGTAGCCAAAATGAAAATATTGAGATGAATATATGGCAACATTAAACAAGATAGAACAAAAAAAGTCATTCTTGAAAAGGTGGAGGTAGCATTGATTGAGGACAAATTGAAAGAATGAGAAATGCATCGGTACAAAGGAGTGATTTGGAAAATATAAAAGAAAGAAATGTAGAGACAGACCAAAAATTACATGGGATGTAGTAAGGAAGGATTCGATATCTCGATATCTCTCATAAAGTATGGCCGTAAATTGACTGAAATGGAAGAAAAAGATTCATGTAGCCAATCCCACAGTTTGGAATTAAAGCTTGGTTGAGTTAAGTTGAGTTGGCAATACTAATATTGGTACCATAAACCCGCTGAAACATATTAAAAAATACTTAAACATGAAAACAAAAAACATTCATTAAAAACTTATTTAATATTAAAGAACTTTCAAATATTAAAAAAATGCCTTAGTATGGAACCAGGGCACCAGGCCATCCCAAGTGTACAGGCAATGCCATCTTGATACCATACGACCCAAAGAAAAACCTTTATAAGTCTCAATAACAGTATCGCAAACCTTGTTGATGACTTACTCACCTCCTGGCCTAAAATCATCAATGACTATGCTGGATAGATGTACATCTAAGTATCTCCCTTTCTCTAATGCTCCTTTTAATTTATCATCCGGCTGCCTGCACAATCAAATCTTGATGATATAGAGCTTCTCTACTACATCAAAACCTTAAATTATCCAAATAATGCCATTAATTCCCATTTACACTAAGTCTTATCCCAACATAGCTAACAACCAAAGAGATAAGCCACTATAATAGAGGAGGTTTATATGAGCAAAACTACTTATGAAGGCAAAAGAAAGAGTTTTAGAAATATTAGTAACTAAATAAGAGAAAGCACTGAAAGCACAATTAAAGCGATAGGTGACTATTTTATGTTGCTAACCCAATGCTATGAAAAGAGGTAGGTTGAAGGTGGAGAGACAGCTATATAACAAGAAAAAGGCTATTCTTTGGCAAAACATAATTGAAACATAGTTTGCTACAAAGAAACCTTGTCCCCTTGATCTGCAAATGGATCTACAAATCTAGGACTTGCTCCAATTATAAAAAATAACCATTTTTTAGTCCATGATCTTCACTATATTTGTCAATTGGTGGCCTCTCCATCAAATGGATGTGAAGAATGCCTTTCAATGAAAAGCTACTTAAGCAAATCTATTTGACTTTCTACCCTTCCCAATCCACCACAAAGTCTTTCTTGCTTCAATTAAATGTCCATTTTTGGCCCCATATAGAACCTGCTATATGATTTGAAGTTTCTATCACATAGTACTCAATCTAAGGATCAACTTGGTTCTCTTGGACCTGATTCTTGAACTGATCTATTCATTATATTTTGTCCCCAATATGTCAGACTCAATATCCACATTATCATTAAAAAAACACATAAAATCAAGTCAACCTATCTATAACTGCAATAGAAAAACTATAAAGGACACATGAGAAGCCCAAACCTGGTCAACTTAATAACTGGGCCTTAAACAACAAAGTTCAGCAACATGGCCTTAAAAGCAAATCATATGCCTGGTACAACCAAGACAAATCAAGGATTCAACACCAAAGCATATCAGCCTTTACCAGTCAGTATGTGCCACCATGACCAAGAAATAGTACTTGGCACTCACCGACATCACTGCCTGGGCTAATCACCTTATGCCAAACATGTACCAACCCACACCACTTGCTAGCACTCAATACACCTTTTCTTTTCTTCTTCCCTTTTTTTTTTTTTTTGATCATTTGAGATAACAGATTTTGATCTATGTTGTGCTGGTATGGCATGTAATGCAGTAAAAAATGTAATGGCCAATGACCAGCATGGAAACCAACACTAGTATGTCAATCGTGGAGACAAACCAAACAGCTCTTCAAAAATTCAACTATTAATAAGGCTATATGTTTTTCAGATTAATGAGATCAAACTCTGAAATTACTTTTGAGAACAGTATAAGGGCATATGAAAGGAAATGTGGGGTGAAAAGAAGAGGGCACAGAAAATCTATAGTGATTATCATAAACCACAACCTCCAACAAGGACTCTAAAACTGGTAGGTTGGTACAATACCATCGATATCATACCATTCCAACATGAAACTGGCATGGCACAGGTTTTGGGATGCCAAAACCAACCATACCAGTACGTACTAGCCAACCAGTTCATACCAACGATATTGTATCGACCATCTCAGTTGATAATGATGATCCTTCATTCTTTTAGATACTGTCAAGTTTAGTATCACATGAGTGTTGCACAAGTACATAGTTCATACCACTATTTGAAACCTTGGCTTCCAGATTTGGCTCATAAACTACATAAAATATTTAAGGTCTTGTTCTCAAATGACCAGCAAAAGCAAAAACTTCAAATCCTAAGGATAATGAATATTACATTAAGCAAACAAGTGTAACATTCTAGTCGGTCAAGATTAGATTCCTGTTTCCTTTGCACAACTAGCAACAAGACACATGCACTGCATGCTTCAAAAGAAAAATAAATATAACATCTCAGATTATATTATATAAACTTTTAAAGAGAATAATGATTTTTCTTGTTTTTCTTGTATTTTCATCTTTAAGGAGAGTAATTAGAATTCAATTTACACCTTTCTTTCTCTTTTTAGAGGCTAGGTTTTTCAATTACTTAACATTTTAGAAATAGTCAAATTTATTTACATAGGAATTAATTATGTACTGTAAGATACATAGTAAGGCATTTTAGAAAAGCTGATAGATGGAATCAGAGTAAAATATTTCTCAATTCAAAGAATGATGGTGTTGATTTATCTAAAGTATCTGAATGAGAATTATTCATTCTATAAAGAAAGATCATTATACAATTGATTCCTTCTTCTAGTCAATTGATAGAGGGGGGGAAGGAATTGCTCAATCAATTGACAAGAATCTCTTAATCAATTGATTAAGAGATTCAATGGAAATGTTTGAATAAGGTTTCTATACGAGAATCCCACTAGCAGGAAGTGAAAGGTGATATGTTCATCCTAAAGAGCAATGTTATGCATAGCCATAGAAACAAAAAAAGGCGCCATATCTGCTTTGTCAAATTGAGCAATGTGTAACAATTGTACCCAAAGGTAGACTATTTTCCAGATTTGTTATCTTTATATGGCTGTCAGCTTCTCTATCATTTTCCATGAAAGTTCCATGGATTGCATGCTAAAAAGATGATTTATCAAAATATCTTCAAGCATAAAAAGTGAGTACGAGTTTTAGTTCAAAGTCACCTGCACAAGAGAATAGTTTTCTTTGATTGCCAAGTACAAATTGCATTCATATTTTTTAAGTGATGCTTTAACCTTGTAGCATCAAGAAGTTTACACATCCACCATCATCTATTTGTTATATCACCACTTTCAATTTTGAACAGCCATAGCCACATGACCATTCTGAAACAGCATTTAAACTCATCCACTCTCTGCTAGATCAGTATTAGCAATAAATTATGGTCAATGTAAGGTTATTAATAAGTTACTTAGAAGTTACAACCCTAATTTTTGTCTTAACCATGCAACAAAAAATATTATGAAAGCAAGGCATAAAAAATATCTCTTACATTTTGGGAATAATTTGGCAATTTCTCCAGCCTTCTTAAGTTGCAAAATAAGCACAGGAAGTAGGGACACCCTCAGGGCCAATGTAGATGTGGAGATTATTAACCACCTGCAATGGAGTCTATATAGTCAGAGGATTATGAATGAAACATGCTATTGCAAGATGAACATGCACTCCACTATTGTTTAATGCTGAAGACTGATTGATAGTAATTTGAATGTACATCAAAGGACCACAAAAGATTACAAGCAAACACGATAGAAAGACTATAGGTCATATGAGAAAAGAATTTCATTTATTGAAATGCTATCAGACACATTACTTTCAACAAGCAACATTGACTTTATACAGAAAATTCTTCAGTGAATGCTCAAATTGTCGCTATTAATAAACATAACTCGTCCGTGATTACAGAAATTTTCACCCGTATAAAGCATGGAGTTTATGTACAAACGAAGTTATCTATGAGTAGCCTATGAGACCCAAAAAAAATATGTGAAACAGTAAGCAAGACTCCATAGAATAGGATGCTGGCCAATTAAGAGGCTCTTAAGACATGATAACATCATAGGAATCAGAAGGCTGAGATGTTTTGAGCACGACCTAGGAAAAACAGCAGTACAAAATGTGATTGCACTGATTAAGAATAAAGCAGTTGTATAATGGTAGAGATGATATATATGTGTAAGCAAAACATACAGCAGCTCAGATGAGGAGAGAACTTCAATTCTTATAGAAATGTTCAGGCATAAGGGAAAGCCTCAGAGGATTTGGTTGGAAGTTGCAAGACAGAATATATGCATGTATACCTAATTGTCTACGTAAACGGGGAATTTAATCTTTCAGTAATCAATGGAAAAATAGGATCCGTAGAACCTTAAACAACCGAGATAGCATACTCATACCTAGCCATGGTATCAAGTTCTCATCAATGTACATTAGGAGACAACGAATCAAACTTGATCTGACAAACCATTCCACTATTTGGTTTACTAGTTGTTAACACTATTAGAAACCTTCAGACAATATATAAACTGACAATATAAAACTAAGAAACAATTCGCTTTCCACACTAATCTTGCTCCACACTTCCAACAATTCCAACAAACTATAGACCTCCAATCCAAGCAGCCAACTTAGTAACAATGGCAAGCATCGGCGTGGAGGAAGTCCTATAATTGCAGATTAGCCGACCAAGCATATATATGTTCCGTTTCCTAAACAATCTAACTAATTGATTCAAAACCCAAATAGTCCAAGGATTAACCAAAGCCTGATATGCCCATCAAGAAAACCCACCGAGCACGCTTAAAAGTTGGATTTTTGGAATGCTTACCATGGAAGACCTGTGAGATCATGGTAACCATCGAGTAAAGTAATCACAGCTTGGACTGGGTAATACCACACGCTCTCTTCAACCGCTTCCTCCATCATCCTCGAGCCATCCGTCCCAAGACTCGAGAGCCCTGCTCCAGTTTCAGAGCCATCTACAGGGCTCAACTCCAGTCCCTCTTTGGAGTTCCCGATGAGAGCGTCATCTCCGGCAGCGCCGCCGGAGGCGGATCCGCCGCTGTCAACTGATGTGCCGCCGGTGCAGGCGTCCCAGGAGAAGGAGCGGGAGGGGATTTTAGCGTAGAAAGATTGGATATTGTGATTGAAGGAGGTCGGAGAGCGGGTGAAGTAATCGGAAGAGGAGACGGGAGAAGGGTTTTGGAGGGGGTTGTAGCGATTGACGGGCGGTGGAAAACGAGGGAAGAGGCGGCGACGGCGGAGATGGCGGACGAGTCGGGTCGCAAGAACCATGAGGCTGTAATGGCTTCGTTGGGGTTTTCTCGGTTTACTTTTGTTTGGGCGTCTCTTTTATCGTTTGCTCAGGGTGCACAAAGTTGCTGGCGCCGCTACTGCAGCATGTCAAAGAGGGTCGACTCAGATCCGAGTTCTTGCCTTAAAATGAGGATTTTTTATCAAATTAATATTTATTTTTAAAAAAATTATAAAAATAATATTTTTGATAAAATATTTATCAAAATACTATCCGAAATAAATCATCCTATTATAGAGTAATTTTGTATACTGAATCACCACCTTCCACGCCATATGGAATGTAAAGTTAGCAATTAGAGAACCGCCTAATGGAAGGCGGCTCTATCATAGTCGTCTTACCATAGCACAACTCTATAAGTTGCTCTACCATAGGGCGATTTAGAACTTTAAGTAGAAAAAAAAAGGTCCAAATCCTCCCGACTAAATTCCTCTCCCCCTCTCTCCGTCACTTAAAAAAAAAAACAGATCTAAACCCTCTCTCTTCCTCTCGGTCCCCGATGCGAGAACCCCCCTCCCTCTCCCTCTCAGTCCCTACCACGAGAACCCCCCGGCATGAGAAACCCCCCTCACTCTCCCTCTCAGTCCCGATGAGAGAACCCCCCTCCCTCTCCCTCTCGGTCCCCGGTGGCCCTCCCTCTTCCTCTTGGCCCGCCCCCCTCCTCCCCGACGTACCGCCGCCCCTCCTCTCGACCCGCCCCCCTCCTCTCCGATTACCATCGCCCCTCCCTCCTCCTCTCGGCCCCCCTCCTCCTCCCCGACGTACAGCCGCCCCTCCCTCCTCCTCTCGACGATCCCCAGCTCCCCTCCCCTCGATAGTCCCCGAGGCCCTCCCCCCTCCCTCCTCCTTCCTTCCTCCTCTCGGCAGTCCCCCGTGATGTTGGAAAAGGTGCAGAGTTTCATGCATGAATTTCAAAATAATTTTGAAATATAACGCAGGAAATATATAATTAAATAATTTAATATACAAATGCATGTAATCAGATTACTAAACCCTACAATTAAGACTATGACATGTCATATTGCATTTATAAATCAGAAAATAAAAGCTTTGGCATTGATCAAATCAATACCCAAGATCTGAAACAGTTTCAGATCTAAAACCTAGATCACATCTAGATAAGAGAAGAGATCAGCTCTCTTACCTTCATGCGGGTCGAAACTCTACGGTTGATTTTCTTTATTGCCTTTGGAGCCGCACACGCATCCGGTCTCTACAGGTGATCCACACGAGGCTGCAACAAAATCGAAGTTCGTCGAACAAAGATCCGCTCGAAGTGCTAGCTTCTTGCAGATCCCTCCAGATGGTTAATCTAAAAATATTCTTCGGATCTCTTGGACATTCCAAGAGATGAAGAATATGACGAGGAAAAGGGAGAAGTCAAACCTTTTGACCTCCCTAAAATCAGAAATAATATGTAAAGAAAAGGGTCCTAAGAGAAGACAGATCTTCTCTTTCAGTACATCAACGATTGATGTCCTAAGAACATCTCTATGCTAGGACATGAGAAGACCTTCTTTAGATATTTTTCTAACTTCCAGATCTTATGATATCTGATTTTTTTCATAGAAAAATCTCATGATTTATGGAGAAGAAGGGTTCTAAAAGAAACTTAAGAGAAGACCTTCTTTTCTTCTTCTCTCGTCAGAACATGATCAGATCATGTCTAAAATTAGATCACCATGCTCCAACTCATTGAACATGGATCCACCATGCCATCCCTCTCTCTCTCAATTTTTATCACATAAAAATACAAAATAAAGAGGAAATAAACTGAAAAGAAAAACAATAAGAGAAAAACATCTTCTCTCTTACCTTTTGTTTCTACAAGACATCAACTTTTGATCTCTTGATAGAAGACTCTTCTCCAAGAATTTGATACCTCAAACCATCCATTCCATCCTCTTTCTCTCTCAAATTTTATCACATAAAAAATACAAAAAACAAAGAGAGAATAATATGAAAGAAAAACAATGAGAGAAGACAATCTTTTCTCTTACCTTTCTCTCTACAAGATATTAACCTTTGATCTCTTGATTGAAGACTCTCCTCGAAGGATTTTGGTACCACAAACCACCCATGCCTTCCTCTTTCTCCTCTGCTATTTTTATCTAAAAGCCACAAATTTTTGACTCTTATTTGATAGCATATGGGGCGCAACTTTTTATATGGTAGACTAGGTCATAAAACCTAGTCTAACAAGGAGTCCATGGGGCGTCCAACTCTTGGATGCCCCCTCCCTCATAAATTTTATGGAGAGCATGAAATAACTCACAAAAGGGGCTACAAAAAGAAGGGATAAACTTGGGAAAGTTGGTGCAAGAGAGGAGAGAAGAGTCCTTGTGAAGAGGGACTCTTTAAAAAAAAAAGGATAAACCTAAACCACTTTCCATAATTAGCCAAATCTCTTTCCATATTGAATCAAATAAATCTGATTCAAATCTCTAGAATAAGTGGTGTGAGATAACATTCCTTGGATGTGAATATCATAGAAAAATATCTAAAATTAATTAGTGGGCGTGGGCTTAGATTTCTTAGGTGGCACAAGAGAAGAGATGGAGTCCTAGTCTAACTAGAATTCTTTGTAGATTAGGTCAAACACTTTGAACCCAATCCAAATTAATTATAACTAATTAATGGTGATCCTAATCCAACTAAGAGTCTAATTAAATAGATTAAATCATATTTAATTCTAATTTAAATCCTAACTTAATTAGGAATTAGGTGCATACAAGTCCTAGTCAAACAGGGACTTGTTCTCCCTTGCAATTGGCTTATCCAATAAACCAATTAGACTTAATCCAATTAAATCTAAACTAATTCTATTTGAATCAAATTCAATTAGACTTGATCTCAGCCCAATTGCTCAATCAGATTGAGCTAATTAGCAATCCAATTGCTAATCGATCCTCCTGCAACACTTGCATTAAGTCAAACATCAATCATATTGATCGTTTAACCTAAGAATGATTCTCAATCGTCGATTAACCATTTGATTAGTTACAACCTCTTATGTATGTGATCCTATAGTTTGAACCTAAGTCGGTAGCACAGGAATCAATTTCTATACCATCGAAGTAACCATCTAGCAATGGTTCCCGACGTCCAGATAGGTCGAATGTATGCAAAGCAACATTCTAAGAATCCTGATCCATGGTTACCGTATAATTCATCTTTTTTATCAATAATGCTCAAGATGACTTCGAGTATACTGTCAATCACTCATATAAGTCATCTCTATTGTGTCTCAAAATTTTGCAAATCTCATGACTCCTCACGAGGATTACCCAGGCCTAGTTTTGCTAAATTGAAACACAGCGAGGCATTCTCTTCCTGAAGTTAATCAGAAGTGGTCAATCCCATCTTGACTCACACACTGACTTCACAAGTACTTGACTGTATCCAAAATCTTTCGAACCTATATTAAAAATACAGACAGTCCGCACCAAAGTACAATGAGTTGCTTGTAAGTCACCGTGGTGTTCTCAGATGGAGGGACATTTATACCCATTGGCCTTAGCTAGCTACTCTTGACAGTAGAGTATTATATTGGTCACATTCAATGCAGACGTACTCCTACATCTCATCTGGATGCCATACCAGTGTCTCCACATCACTTGATTATGAGGACAACCAATGCATATGGCATACAGCGACCTACACTTGATAAGTTATCGTCCTTGTTAATAACTTATCATTTGATCGTGAACAATTTAAGAACCATCCGATAAATCTTCTTTATCAATTGATTATGGTTCTAAGAACTTCATCATAATTTAGGAGTTCATTTATGGAAGATAGAACTTTTATGATGAACCTGCCAAATAACTATTATTATTAGATAATTATATACTAATTCCAATCATCTATCACTTAGATGATAGGCTTTAGGATATATTTTCAACAACTCTCACTTGTACTAAAGCCAATCAGAACGATATCAAATATCCTATCTTCTACTTGAGTTCGTAGAACTTCTTAGTTCCGAAGCCTCAGCAAATGGTCGGTCAAGTTCTCCTTTATCATCGATCTTCAAAGATCGATATCACCTGATCTAAAATCAAAAGTGATAGCAATACAGAGTATGCTGGTCCTTCAGTTCTTTAGCCAGATTTATGGCTCCAATGCTGCGATAGGATTGGACCATTGGTGGAGGGTACCACTCCCAACCTGCTAATGAAGCTCAGCAACTACACAGCTACATGACAGTATCATATGCTACGATGTACTCTACATCACTAAGTTAGTAGGCTAAATATCTGCTTGAAATTTTCAGCAGATTGCTCCTACAATTAGGGTATGATCTGATACTTTCTTGTTGTTATCTTGATCTACTGAAATCAAACATCCACATGTTTAAAGTCAGTATTTTATATTTGAGTCACCAGACTTTAATATTTTCCACATACTTAAGGATTGTCTATACAATCTTTCAGTGGTTCTTACTTAGATCAGACCGGTATCTGCTCATTACAATTAGTAAGTATACCATATTGGTCTTGAACATGAAAAAATTAGATGACACCTAAATCTTTATTCCTTGCAATGCTGGAATACCATTTCTGATTAAGAGAATTTCATCTACAGACAACACAAGGAATAACACTACAGAATATTTTGCCCATTTATAAATGCAGGGTTCCTCTTTGTTCATAACAAAGACATATGTTCAAAACGTGTGTTCCAACTCTGAGATAATAGCGAAATGGCTTTATAGGTCTCCACCTTTCCGTCTGTGCTACTCTGATCCTTTTGAAAAATCCATTCACACTCAATGAATTTTATCCCTTCAGGTGGATCATCTAGTGTCCATACACTATTGATTTTCATGGACTTCAATTTGGATTTAATGGCTCCAAGCCACTTCTCAGAGTTAGACCACTGCATTGCATCCCTATAGGTGATCGGATCCTTGTTAATCTCATCGAGCTCAATAGGATCGCCATCCCAGACCTAGACACTGAAGTGTCTGTCCAGCTAATGTGGTACTCTATCAGATCTCCTTAAAGGTGTTACTTTAATGGGCTCCGAGTTTGATCTAATCAAATCCAGTTCTGTAGGTTTACTAGATTATGTCAGTTCATTTTCTACTAGTCAAACTTCTAAGTTCAACTTGATAGGCATCAGTTCCTTCTCTAAGGAACTTCTTTCCAAAAGAATGCCCTACTGCTGATGAGCATCTCATGTTCTTCAACATGATAGAATTAGTAACCCTTAAATACCTATTGGACCAAGAACCAAGTTTATCTGTATGCAAACCTTTGACATAGGCCGATCAACTCCAAACCCAAAGGTAAGAGGGTCTAGATCTATGTCCGTTCCATATCTCATATGGAATCTGCACAACAGACTTACTCAATATATTTTCAGAGTAAAATAGGTAATCACATAAGAGCACAATCCTGAAACAGGCAGAAAGTGAACCCTATTGTGGATTGAACTATGTCTAACAAAGTTCAACTTCTCCTTTCAGATACACTTTGTTCCGAAAAGGAATCCACTAAGAGAGAATCCAATTCTCTCCTAGATATGTCACAAACTCACTGGATAAGTGTTTGCCTTTTCGATCTGATCGAAGAGTTCTAACACCTTTTCCAGTTTGTTTCAATCTTTCATTATTGAATCATTTGAATATTTCAAATGATTCAGGTCAGACGCACCCATGCCCAGATAGGTCGTCTGTAATGAAATATTAATATCTTTCTCTGGCACTTAAGTTCACGGTCCACATACATCACTATGTATGAGACTTAAATTTTATCAGCTCCTTCATCTTTTCTATTAAAAGGTGACTTTGTCATCTTTCCAAGAAAATAAGACTCAAAGGCTATCAATGATTCACAGTCATTGATGTCGAGGTTTTCCTCTCAAGCTAATCCGTTTATCCTTTTCTTGTCAAGGTGACTAAGCCAAAGATAGACTTCTATGACATTATCTAACTTGGGTGTATACATTATACTTAATAGACTGTGTAAATGTTAAATATCATTTCTTCTTGTCCATGTATTATTGTAACATTATTCATAATAATATCACAATAATCTTTCTTTATTAATGAATGATGATCATCTTTGGTCAAAAGGCCAACAAAGATTACATTCATTATAAACAATAGACAATAGTAATAATTACTCTAAATGACATAGTAATAATTCTTGAAAATAAGCTCTACAATTTCTAAAGTTAAAATTAGAATAAGACTTCCATCTCTAACATTCAAGAATTTCTCACCATTTTCAAACATTCCATTTACTTGTAGTCCTAACAATAAATTGCATAAGATCATGGTATCTAATACCTAAGTAGTGGAATTACATAGAGAAATTTAAGATGTTATTATATAAATCCTTGATAAGCAACTCTTGCTCCTTTCTCTTGTTCAGCCTATTATGGTCAAGGAAAGCAAGACAATTCTTCTTCCTATGACCCTGCTTCTGACAGTAGAAGTAACATGCTGATTTGGATCAATTTTGGACTAATTATTTTGACAAGACTAAGAAGCTCCAATATGAACCCATTCGTACTGCTGAACCAAATTTAACTTTCGATACTAATTAACGAAGTTGGATCCCATAAGTCATCACTGTCTAACAGCGATTGGAGCAATTAAGGTTTAGCCTTATTTGAGAAAAGAGAACAATGACCAATGTATATGAATTATTTTAAGCTAGAGACTTGGACTTTAGTCTCAAGGTTCTCCCACTATTTTGTTCAAATTGGTAGCCTCTACCTCCAATTCGAAAAATTACTTTAATTTTCTAGTAGGTACTAGAATCCACATAGACTACAGACAAGTCCGACTTTGATCGACCAACCCATATGCATCTACGGGTAGATTCATTAACCAATTATTTCTCCAAATAATTTCTAGTAATTTAATTTTGCCCAGAAACCTAATCAGTAGGCTTTGGCCTCCACTGTAAGGATCCGGTTAGGTCCAACCATTAACATGACCATACTTTGTGCATCTAACCAATGAATGATTAAGCCCACTTTGGTTGGCTAACCTAACCACTATTAGAGAGACACTTCAAGTCATCATATGATGAGTGATAATTTATTAGTCAAAAGCACCAGGCCTTTGGGTCTGCAATGATTATTGAGTTAATGGATCCATTATCAAACACCTTAATGGAAGGCTACGACTCAGTTATCTCCATAACTTTATCATTTTAAGGACTAATAATTTTAGAGGATTTAAAATTATTAGTGATTTAAGGATAGAAAGGACATGGACCAATTTGCTCCCACTGACTTCATCAAGTCAAGTCCTCCCACTGACTTCTCAAGTCATTAACAAGGACTAGGATCAAATTTGGTCCATGGGCACCTAGATTAGTCTCACTGAATGAAATCAGACTCACTAATTTTCTATATGATATGGGTTAGCACGAATCAATGAGCAACCTAATCAAGACCTGATTAACCACATTGGCCAAGTAAATATGATCGGTGGGAGGGTCTGCCAAAGTTGCCTTAGACACCATAAGAAATGATCAGATAAGCAGGCTCCCAATTAAAAACCACTAGTCAGGTTTACCTTAGACACCAACTGGTTTATCATTTTAATTTGATCTGTCTAAAGACTCGGGCTCAACCGCTGAGCCACGATCAGTTCCATTTTTAGATATATGGACTTTGATCAACTACAACTATTGAAGTGATCTATAGAAATAATCTATAGAAATGATCTAATCCTAATTAACTTTTAATTAGGTTTGATCAATTTCTTAACTTAATCCATATTTAATCTAACCTTAGTCTAACCCAGTTAATGTCCTGATCAAAGCTAACCCATTATCCTTTAACCCATGTTTTATGAAATTGTCTTAGGATCTTTAAATCACAAACCTAGATCCTAAACAATCACTTAATTCTTTTAATTAAGTTCATGGCTGAGGGTTGGGGTTTGGCATTTTGAAAATCATTTTCAATTTTTGAAAGATTTAATAAATTTAGTGTTGTTTCACTAAATAGGTTGACTCATTTCAAAAATAGATCGGCTTATTTCACTAACAAACACTAACAATTAAAATCAGTCAGAAAAATAATTGAGCCAACTTTTTAGTCAAGCTAGATTACTGGTTGAGCTGGCCCGATAAGCAAATAGAACCTTCACAAATTCTGTTCTTGGCTGATTTTAATCTATGTACATTACATAAAATTTTATGAAATAAAATAGATCTAATCTAAAACATTATGATAAGATTTATTTAAACTCTTTTAAATTTTCTAGATCACAACGTACCAGGACAATCTTTGCACTATAAGGGTAAACCTTACAGCAGGAAATCTACAGTCCATGCGATCATTATTTTATTTTTTTAATTTATTTAATATAATTATAAACATGTTATAAAAGAACCTAGATGCTCTGATACCACTGTTGGAAAAGGTGCAGATTTCATGCATGAATTTTAAAATAATTTTGAAATATAACGCAGTGAAATATAAATTAAATAATTTAATATACAAATGCATGTAATCAGATTACTAAACCCTACAATTATGACTATAACATGTCATATTATATTTATAAATTAAAAATAAAATTTTGATATTGATCAAATCAATACCCTAGATCTGAAACAGTTTCAGATCTAAAACCTAGATCACATTTAGATAAGAGAAGAGATAGATCTCTTACCTTCATGTGGATCGAGAACTCTACGATTGATATTTTTTGTTGTCTTTAGAGCCACACACATGTTCGGCCTCTACAGGTGATCCACACGAGGCTGCAACAAAATCGAAGGTTCGTCGAATGAAGATCTGCTCGAAGTGCTAGCTTCTTGCAGATCCCTCAGGATGGTTAATCTAAAAATATTCTTGAATCTTTGACTTCCAAGAGATGAAGAATATAAGGGGAAATAAGGAGAAGTCAAATTTTTGACCTCCTAAAATTAGAAATAATATGTAAAAGAAAAAGGTCCTAAGAGAAGACAGATCTTCCTTTCAGTACATCAACGATTGATGTCTGAGAGCATCTCTATGCTAGGACATGAGAAGACCTTCTCTAGATATTTTTCTAACTTTTAGATCTTATGATGTCTGATTTTTTTCAAAAAAAATCTCATGATTTATGGAGAAGAAGAGTTATAAAAGAAACCTTAAGAGAAGACCTTCTTTTCTTCTTCTTCTCTCATCAGAATATGATCAGATCATGTCTAAAATTAGATTACCATGCTCCAACTCATTGGAGCATGGATCCACCATGCCATCCTTCTCTTCTCTTAAATTTTTATCACATAAAAATATAAAATAAAGAAAAATAAACTGAAAAGAAAAACAATAAGAGAAAAACATCTTCTCTCTTACCTTTTGTTTCTACAAGACATCAACTTTTGATCTCTTGATAGAAGACTCTTCTCCAAGAAATTTGATACCTCAAACCATCCATTCCATCCTCTTTCTCTCTTAATTTTATCACATAAAAAATATAAAAAATAAAAGAAAATAATATGAAAGAAAAATAATGAGAGAAGATAATCTTTTCTCTTACCTTTCTCTCTACAAGATATCAACCTTTGATCTCTTGATTGAAGACTCTCCTCCAAGAATTTTGACACCTCAAACACCCATACCTTTCTCTTTCTCCTCTGCTATTTTTTCTAAAAGCCATAAATTTTTGACTCTTATTTGATAGCATATGGAGCGGCAACGTTTTATATGGTAGACTAGGTCATAAAACCTAGTCTAACAAGGAGTCCATGGGGCATCCAACTCTTGGACGCCCCCTCCCTCATAAATTTATGGAGAGCATGAAATAACTCACAAAAGGGCTACAAAAAGAAGGGATAAGCTTGGGAAAGTTGGCACAAGAGAGGAGAGAAGAGTCCTTGTGAAGAGGGACTCTTTCAAAAAAAAAGGATAAACCTAAACCACTTTCCATAATTAGCCAAATCTCTTTCCATATTGAATCAAATCAAATCTGATTTAAATCTTTAGAATAAGTATTATAAAATAACATTCTTTAGATATAGATATCATAGAAAATATTTGAAAATTAATTAGTGGGTGTGGGCTTGAGATTTCTTAGGTGGCGCAAGAGAAGAGATGGAGTCCTAGTCTCACTAGGATTCTTATGTAGATTAGGTCAAACACTTTGAACCCAATCCAAATTAATTACAACCTAATTAATAGTGATTCTAGTCTAACTAGAAGTCTAATTAAATTAGATTAAATCATATTTAATTCTGATTTAAATCCTAACTTAATTAGAAATTAGGTGCATACAAGTCCTAATCAAACAGGGACTTGTTCTCCCTTGCAATTAGCTTATCCAATAAACTAATTAGACTTAATCCAATTAAATTTAAACTAATTTTAATTGAATCAAATTCAATTAGACTTATCTCAACCCAATTGCTCAATCAGATTGAGCCAATTAGCAATCCAATTACTAATCAATCCTCCTACAACACTTGCATTAGGTCAAACATCAATCACATTGATCGTTTAACCTAAAATGATTCTCAATCATCGATTAATCATCTGATTAGGTTACAACCTCTTATGTGTATGATCCTATAGGTTCGAATCTAAGCGATAGTATAGAACCAATTTCTGTACCAGTCGAAGTAACTATCTAGCAACAATTTCCGACATCTAGATAGGTCGAATGTATGCAAAGCAACATTCTAAGAACTCTAACCTATGGTTACCATATAATTTATTTTTTTATCAATAATGCTCAAGATGACTTCGAGTATGCTGTCAATCACTCATATAAGTCATCTCTATTGTGTCTCAAAATTTTGCAAATCTCGTGACTCCTCACGAGGATTACCCAGGCCTAGGTTTTGCTAAAGTGAAATACAGCGAGACATTCTCTTTCTGAAGTTAATCAAGAGTGATCAATCCCATCTTGACTCACACACCGACTTCACAAGTACTTGACTGTATCCAAAAATCTTTCGAGCCTATATTAAAAATACAGACAGTCTGACACCAAAGCACAGTGAGTTGCTTGCAAGTCACCGTGGTGATCTCAGTCGGAGGGACACTATACCCAATGGCCTTAGCTTGCTACTCTTGATAGTAGAGTGTTACATTGTCACGTTCAATAAGACATACTCCTATATCTCATCTGGATGCCATACCAGTGTCTCCACACCACTTGGTTACAAGGACAACCAATGTATATGCATACAGCGATCCACACTTGATAAGTTATCGTCTTTGTTAATAACTTATCATTTGATCATGAATAATTTAAAAACCATCCGATAAATTCTTCTTTATCGATTGATTATGGTTCTAAAACTTATCATAATTTAGGAGTTCATTTAAGAAAAATAAAATTTTATGATGAACCTGCCAAATAACTATTATTATTAGATAATTCATATATTAATTTCAATCATCTACCACTTAGATGATAGGTTTTAGGACATATTTCCAATATGTGACTGCTGATGCACGCCCCACCCCCATCCAAAAAGGCCATCAAAGGTATTTTTATTTTTATAATTTTATTTTTTATATAAATTATATATTTATTTCTTCAACAACAAATAGACTGTTTAGAAGGAAGATAATTTTATCAAAATTATGTTAATTTATAAATAAATATTTAAAATAATTTTCTACAGAGTCATTTATTTTTAAAAATTTTGCATTGCATAGAATCATAGATTCATCTTTTGATTAATGTATATATTCTAAGACATCTATATATTTATATTTTTTTATATATTTGAGAATTATGTACATTGGTCAATTGACTGTCAGTTTGGACTGTTTGAAAATTACAATGAATTCTATAGGTAAATATAGTAATCAAATAATACGCAATAGAGACTGAAAGAAATTTTAGATAATTTTTTCTTTAGTTCTCCTCGTACATCTTCATTCGTGTGAAAGAACTAAGGAGAAATACTGTTGAAATTTCTTTCGATCCTATTATGTATCGTTTGATTACTATAATTGACCTATAGAATTAATATAATTCTGAATGGATAGGACCTTCTATACCTATTAGTTGATGATAAGATGCATTTATTATGTAAGCTATTTTAAATGTTAAGTACTTCCTTCTAGTAAACATATGTTCATATATTCATGCAATTATTTCTCACAATAAGTTCCAACAAAATGGATCCAAGTCTTGTCATTGTTACTTTCATTGGGATGGAAGGATCAGTCGTAACGCTAATAGTGCATATTGTAATGGTGGAAGGATCCGAATGATCATGGTGGATCGTAATGCAATATATCAAGAATTTGTGTGGGTCTGCTATGCTGTCACCGGATGGAATCCCAATCATTATGGAGTTTTTCTAGTATGTAGATTTTTTATTCATATACTAGACAGTATTTAGCTATATCTATTGAAGATGATCAGAACATGAACATCGTGTTGGGCAACCCATCACAGGAGATTTTTCTAGCGGTTAAAATTTTCATTGAACCGACAGCGGTAAAGTTTTGGATGGTGGTGAACAGCATATGAGTATATCTCAGGCTGTATCTATCCCACTTACACATCAGGGATGGAGGGATCTCTATCTGATGCAGCTTCAATGGCGATGAAGCTGGATATGAGTATGAAGGCACCCTTGTATGTACTGTTGATGGACCAGCAGTATCCGTAACTGATAGTCCTCAATACATGTAGGGGCAGAGTCTACATATCAATATCCATATAACATCGCATTTGATGATATAGAGTTGGTCCTAGTTATGTGGCAGCTATCGTGGAGCATATGGAATATGAATCTTACGACCCTGTTGTTAGATATGTACCCTAGAAGTTAATTGTTGACTTACACATTTGTATTTTCAAGATCTTTTCTTGTACTTATAAAATTTTATTATTAATATATTTTTATTTTAATCATGTTTATGTATCTATGATTTATCCTAAAAATTAATAAAGATGATATTGTATATTCTCAAGGTATTGAGAATTTGAAACATACATTATTAGTGGTTAATTTCTAAATACTTTCGATTGTAGGATCGTTATGGAGGACAATGACCAATCCATTTAAGATCAGTGCATGGATCACCTTCCTTATGGGTAGATGAGTCTCGAGTCTACGGTGTGATGACATGGGATGAGAGTATGGATGGTTGTTAGAGAAAACTTGCACTGAGTGTGACCAACATGAAAAATCACTTGGATATCTACTCACTCATTGTGGTCTTCTCGATGCTGTAGTAGTGTGAGTGATCCTTTAACCTATGGTGTCATTGACTATTCGTAGTGAGGCTACTGAGTTTGACTGCATTTTCTTGATCTCTAACCATTCGAGTCCTTACTGTGTATGTTGGCTACAGTAAGTTCAGGTTTGCTGTTAGAGTAGGATGCATCTAGATGGAATCATCGATCTTGGTAAAAAAAGAGAAGTCCTATGCGATTAGCAAGACTGGGTTCAGGAAGTCTTCGACTGAAGTAAATGTAAATACTGGAAAAGAGTTTTCATAGGATTCACAAGTGAATTCGAGTTAAGCCAATCTGGCATATGACTGACGATGGAGTTTGACGAGTTCTCCATGATCTTTGTCAAATCGGAACTCATGATAGAGAGACTGAATCACACAATAACTGCACTTAGGGATTCATATTTTTTTATTCTAATAGATTGTTACTACATACTGTTAGATATCACTAGTGAATCGTAAGAACTCACTAGGATTATTTTTAGATCAACAATCCTTATTGGGTTGAGCTAGAATTATTCTAGTCCATCAAAAGGAGTTTCGACGATACTATGATGGAGATCATGGTATGTCTCACTACTAGATGAAATAGAATCTGAGGGGTCACACATAAAAAGAGTTTGACCAGATCAATAGCTTAGATCAAATTCAAATCATCAATTTGATTGATGATTTGAATTGGAAAACTACTAATTTATAAGTGTTACAGATTCAGTAACTGCTAATTACAAATATTATGATTTAATTAGGTTGATTAAATTATAGATCAAGTTTTAATTAATTTAAATCAAATTTAATTTAATTAGACTTGATTTAATTTAATACTAATTAGGTTTAATTATTCAAATCAGATTTAGATTTCAATCTTGATTGAATTAGGTTTGACGGCTTTTGAATTTGATTCGATTCGAACTTAATTTGAACTCGATTTGTATCCAGTTTGAATCTAATTGACCCTATCCTTAGAGCTCAGATTCTCTGAGCTTCTCTCTCCAAGTGGCTGACCAAAAAGAGGAGTGGGTGGTGATTTTTCTTGCTGCTTTTGTACATGCACGCATGAAGGGGTATGGAAAGGTGTTTTCTTGATGTTTCTTGATTAGTTAGGATATCTATTTAGATAGGGATAAAACCTAACTAATTTAAACTGATTCTTATCAGATGTTGGTATGGGAAATAAGATAATTTTGTGTGACAAAATTATAAAAGGGGATGGGTTTTGGCGTGAAGAAAATCATCGATTGCTTTTTTATGCGCTAACTACCTCACCCCCTTTCCTTCTCCACACCAACCACCTCTCATCCCTTCTCTTCTATTCCCTATTCCACATTAGTGTTGCTCCTTGAATTGATTTTGATGATTACAAATATTTGAGGGGGTTACTAATATTTTAGCTTGGAAAAAGATTTATTATATTTCAGGGGCAAAATCATAATTTTATCAAGTTCAATTCTGAAGCCTCAAGAGCAAGAACAGAAGATTTGTAAACTATTGAGGTAATTTCAATATTTTTGAATGTATATTTTGAAAGAAAAATATGTTTACATATTTGAGTCGACCCATGAGTCGACTCATGGCAAAAGGGCTGAACGGCACGTTAAATTTTTGGCTGGCACACCCTGTGAGTCGACCCATGAGTCGACCCCTATGCATGAGTCGACCCTATGAGTCGACCTCTACAGCAGTGCAGGCCAAACTTACAGAACAGTCATTTTCTGTTTTGTGCCACAGAGATCGACCCCATGAGTCAATCCCTGTGCATGAGTCGACCCTATGAGTCGACCTCTGCTCAGTATAAGCCAAATTTACAGAAGTATTTTCTGTTCTGTGCCACAGGAGTCGACCCCATGAGTCGACTCATGTGCATGGATCGACCCTATGAGTCGACCCTGCGATGGAAAAACTCTGCAATGGCTAGTTTTTTGCTCGTTCTGCTGCATTTAATATCCATTTAATTGCTCTAACGGCTCTATTTCAGCCAGATTACTCTCCACCATCATTTAAAGTTATAAAAGCACTTAAAAAGGAATCAAAAATAAAAAAAAGTTTTTGAAAAGTTCTTCAAGCATTCATTCAACCCTAAGCAAGAGCCTCTTGAAGTTAAAGAAGCTTTCATTTCAAGTTCACCAACCCTCAAGAGCTCATTCAAGTCTTCAACCACCTTGAGAAAATTCAGAAAAGCTTGCTTCTCTTTGTGTAAATGTATTTAAAGCTTTGTTTGCTCATTAAAGGAGCTACATCTGTATTTCTGTGCAATTAACTTCATACTTCTTTTTTGTTATTTTTTATTTTGGAAGGGTTCTAAAACGTAAAAGGTTGATCCGAACTTGAATCGGATTGTATTGGATTGGTTTGTACCGAAAAATAAGTTTCTAGCTTGAATAGCTAGAGTCGAGGTTCCGACGTTGTATCGGTTGAATACAGTTAGTGATTTGAATTCTCAAGTAGGAGTTTGGGGAGTGATGTAGGTGCAAGATTGGCACTGAACCACTATAAATCTTCTTGTTTTGTTGTGCTTATTTGCTCTCCTTTTTAAATTTTTTTATCCTCTTGCATTCTTGCATCCAACTTCTACACCTTGCATAAATTACACTCTCCATATTTATCCTGCTCATTGTTAAATAATCCTCATAGTTATAAGTTAATTTTAAATTTTTAAAAACCCAATTCATCCCTCCTTCTTGAGTTGCATAGCTGGAAACAAGTGGTATCAGAGCTCGGTGCTCTAGTCCTACTTTGATTTAACCATCAAAGAGCTAAAGATCTATGGCAACTCAAGTTGGTGCTTCACTAGCCGAGGGCAATCCACTAACCGACCTCCACTTTTCAATGGGTCAAACTATACCTATTGGAAAGCTCGGATGAAAATCTTTATTCAAGCACTTGACTATGATATGTGGAGTATCATAGTAAATGGATCACACACACCCACTAAAATAATTGATGGTGTGGAATCAACCAAACCCGAAAGAGAATGGGATGAGATTGATAAGAAAATGGCTTAACTAAATACAAAAGCCATGAATGTTTTGTATTGTATCTAGATGCTAATGAATTCAATCATATTTAACATGCATGTCTGCTAAAAAAATCTGAGATAGATTAGAAGTAACTCATGAAGGAACTAACCAAGTGAAGGAATCAAAAATCAACATGCTTGTGCATAAATATGAACTTTTTAAAATGGAGCATGATGAGTCAATTACTGAAATGTTTACTCATTTTACTGATATTATTAATGATTTAAAAATCTTGATAAGTCTTATTCTAACAGTGACCTCGTGAGAAGATTCTTAGGTCTTTACAAAGACTTGGAGGCCAAAGTGACCGCAATCCAAGAAGCCAAAGATCTGAACATCCTACCTTTGGAAGAGCTTCTAGGATCGCTGATGACTCACGAACTGAGCATGAAACAACATCAAAAGAAGATGTCAAAAAGAAGAGGATAATCACCTCAAATCAACTGCTCAACCTGATGAGAAAATGATGATACAGAAAATGAAGAGCAAGATGAAGAAATGGCTCTCATTACTAGAAGGTTTAAGAAGTTTTTGAAGAAAAGGAGACAAGGAATGAGGAAGAGGCCACCTATAAAAGGAGAACATAGCAAAGAGAAAGAGAAGAAAAGACCAACCCTTATTTGTTATGAATGCAAGAAATCGAGACACTTTAAGTCTGAATGT
Source organism: Elaeis guineensis (assembly GCF_000442705.2). Taxonomy (NCBI): domain Eukaryota; kingdom Viridiplantae; phylum Streptophyta; class Magnoliopsida; order Arecales; family Arecaceae; genus Elaeis; species Elaeis guineensis. The sequence continues at coordinate 123,809,799 of NC_025993.2, forward strand.
CCACAACTAAAGAAGGATCCAAAAGGTACAAGAAGAAGGCCATGATGGCTACATGGAGCGGAAGTGATGAGTCAAGCTCCAAGAAGAAAAGTCAAATGAACAAGCCAACTTGTGCCTTATGGCACATGAAAATGAGATAAATATTGAAACTCCTATTGACTTTACCTTTGAAGAACTTCATGAAGCTTTTTATGATCTAATTGATGAACTAAAGAAGCTAGGGTAAAGAACAAAGAATTAAAGTCAAAAAATCAATCTTTACTAAAAGAAATTAAGAGCATCTCAAATGAAAAATCTACCCTGTCTCAAGAAAATCTGAATTTAAAGAATGAGATTGTCAAGTTAAATCAATAGTTGAAAAATTACTATAAGCTCAAATAAACTTCACATGATACTTGACAATCAAAAAGTCATTTATGATAAAGCGGTCTTGGATATAACCCTTTAAAGAAATAAAAATTTTGAAAAATATCTTTGTAAACTCATCATACAACAAGTTTTCGAAAATAACTTACTTTAAATGTGGTAAAGCAGGACATAAATCCTACTCATATTTTTCAAAAAATCTAAAAATTCTAATGTAAAAAAATATAGGTTCCAAAAGGAACCATTATGACTAACCTAAAAAGACCCAAGAAAATTGGGTACCTAAAATCAAAACTTGATTCTTGTGTGTAGGTGTGTCTAGCATCCCAAGAGCAAACGAAAATGGTATCTTGATAGCGGTGCTCAAAACACATGACTGGTGATGAATCTTAATTCATCACACTTGATGCTAAAAATGGAGGGATGGTCACTTTGGAGATAATGGCAAAGGAAAGATCATGGTATAGGTAACATTGGTATCACTCCCTCCAAGTATATTAAAATATTTTATTAGTAGATGGTTTAAAACATAATTTATTAAGCATCAGTCAATTTTGTGATAAAAGATACAAAGTCATTTTTGAATCTTCAGTTTGCATTGTAACTAGTCCTATTAATGAAGGCATTAAATTTGTTGGGCATAGACATGGTAATGTTTATATGGTAGATTTGAATGATCTTTTCAAAATAAACATGCAATGCCTAGTAGCCTTGAATGCCAAGATTAATGAGACTAGTTGGTTTGGCATCGTAGCTTGCACATATTAACATGCATTCTCTCTCAAAACTTATTAAAAAAAATTAGTTATTGGCTTACCCAAATTGAATTTTGAAAAGATAGAATTTGTGATGCATGCCAAATGGGTAAACAAACTCGAGTCTCATTCAAATCTAAAAATATTATTTAACTTCTAGCCATTAGAACTATTGCACATGAATTTATTTGGACCCACTAGAACTACTAGTCTAGATAAAAATGATATGATTTCATAATTATTGATGATTTCTCTCATTTCACATGGTCTTCTTTTTGGCATATAAGGATGAAACTTTTTATGTTTTCTAAAATTTTATCAAAAAGTCACAAATGAAAAAGAATTTTCAATTCAAAATATTCGAAGTGATCATGAAACCGAATTTAAAAATTAAAATTTTAAAAATTTTATGATGAAAAAGGTATTGACATAATTTTTAGCACTTAGGACACCCAACAAAATGGGATAGTAGAAAGAAAAAATAGAACTCTTGAAGAAATGCCCGTACATGCTATGTGAAAGCAACCTTCAAGATATTTTTGGACGGAAGTAATTAACACGGCATGTTACATATTAAATCATGCTTTAATCAGATAAATTTTAAAGAAAACTCCCTATGAGCTTTGGAAAGGAAGAAAACCAAACATTGCATATTTTCATATCTTTGGTTGTCGATGTTTTATTTTGAACAATGGTAAAGAAAGACTAGAAAAATTTGATGCAAAATCTGATGAAGTAATTTTTCTTGGTTACTCCTCTTCTAGCAAAGCTTTTAGAGTTTTTAACAAAAGAACTTTAGTAGTAGAGGAGTCAATACATATTATTTTTGATGAATCTAACGATCTTCCTTCAAGAAGAATGAAAGTATTGATGATGCAGACCTCTTATAGAAAGGATAAAGGAGATCACTCAAAAGACTCAACCATTCAAGATGATGAAGAACATGAAGACAAACAGATGAGAAAGGTGAAGAACAATCTTAGGTACAAATGATCTACCAAAGAATGGAGGTATGATCACAATCACCCAAGAACTAATCATTGGTGATTCTACACATGGTGTAAGAACTCGCTCTTCACTTAAAGATGCATTCAATCATTTTGCTTTTGTCTTTCATCTTGAACCTAAAATCATAGATGAAGCTGAAAAAGATTATAATTAGATAAATGCAAAAAGAACTTAATCAATTTGAAAGGAATAATGTATGGACTTTAGTTTCAAGACCTAAAAATTATTCAATAATTGGCACAAAATGGGTATATAGGAATAAATTAGATGAACATGAAAATGTGATAAGAAATAAAGCAAGATTAGTAGCAAAAGGTTATAATCAAGAAGAAGGAATTGATTTTGATGAGATCTTTGCACCTGTTGCTAGATTAGAAGCAGTTAGACTTCTACTTGCATATGCTTGCTTTATGAATTTTAAGTTATTTTAAATAGATGTCAAAAGTGCTTTTCTAAATGGATATATTGCTGAAGAAGTTTATGTAGAACAACCTCCAGGTTTTAAAAATCATGCTTTTTCTAATTATGTTTTTAAATTAAACAAAGCATTATATAGTTTGAAACAAGCACCTAGAACTTGGTATGAAAGGCTAAGCAAATTTCTGCTCAATAATAGTTTTTCAAGAGAAAATGTAGACAGAACTCTATTTATTAAAAGAAATCAAGATGATATCTTAGTTATTCAAATATATGTCGATGACATTATTTTTGGATCTACTAATGAAACTCTTTGTCAAGATTTTGCTAAGCTCATGCAGGGGGAGTTCGAGATGAGCATGATGGGAGAACTTACATTCTTCTTCGGACTCCAAATCAAACAAACAAAGAAAGAAATCTCCATCATCCAAACTAAATATACAAGAGAACTACTCAAAAATTTGGAATGGAGGGTTCTAAAGCAATTGGTACACCCATGAGCCCATCATGTAAGCTTGACAAGGATGAAGGAGGTAAAATTGTAGATTTAAAATTCTATAGAGGCATGATTGGTTCTCTACTATATTTAATTGCTAGTAGACCAGATATTATATTTTGTGTTTGTCTTTGTGCTCGCTTTCAATCAAATCCAAAAGAATCACATTTAAATATTGTTAAAAGAATCCTTGATACTTAAATGGTATACAAACTCTAGGACTATGGTATTCTAAGGACTCATTAATTGACTTAATAGGTTATTCAGATGCAGATTTTACTGGATGTAGATTAGATAGAAAAAGTACTAGCGAACTTATCAATTTCTTGAAGTTAACTTAATCTCTTGGTTTAACAAGAAACAAAACTTGGTAGCACTGTCTACGGCGAGGTCGAGTACATTACAGTCGAAGTTGTTGTGCTCAAATCTTATGGATTAAGCAACAACTTGAGGACTTTGGCATCAAACTCAATGAAACTCCATAAGATGTGATAACACTAGTGCTATAAACCTAACTAAAAATTCAATTCAGCATTCTAGATCAAAACATATTGAGATAAGACATCATTTTATAAGAGAATATATCCAAAATAAAGATATAATTTTTGATTATGTTTGTACTGAAAAATAATTGCTGACATCTTTATCAAGGCCTTAATGAAGATAGATTCTGTGAAATTAGAAGAGAATTAGGAATCCTTGATCCATCAGCTTAAGTGTCTCTCTGATTCCAAATTCTTAATGCCAAAAATTTATTGAACCAATTTTTGAGAGCTCAATTTTCTTTTTGTTTTAACCTTAAAAGCTCAAATTATCATTCACATGATCAATATTTGGGTAAACATCTTTCTCCTAAAGTTTCAAATTTTTTTTTGAAATTATTTTATCATTTTTCTGAATCTCTCTATGCCATGAGTCGACCCCTAGTGTCGACCTTAGGGCAAACTTGTAATTATGTCAAAACCCTTCGGACGCTCTCTTTTTGTTGGGAATTTCTCCTAGAGCCGACCCAGCTCTCCACCTTCTTCCTCCCTTCGAACCTAAGGCTCTCCATCTCTTCTCCCTCAAACCTAGATTACTCTCAAATCTATTCTCCCACTCATTTTCATCCTTCAAATCGACCATTTAGGAACCAAGTTCCTCTTCTCTTTCCTCCTCATTTGGGACGTTCGAGCTTACCCTAGACTCTATCCATCTTCTCTAAATCGACACATCACCTCTTCAAAATCTTGCCTTTCCACTAGAATCTTTTCGTCTCTCCCTCACATTTAGTCTCCTAAGATCCTTGCAAGTCATTCTTGTGCAAATGGCTCCCAAGATGAAGCTTCCACAGAGGAGAAAATCCGTTCGCAGGTTGGAAGAGAGTGTGCGCAGAAAGAGATTAGCAGTCGAACCCTCTCCTGCTCCAATCCCTGCTCCAGGTCCTGCTTCAGCTTCAACTCAGTCTCCAATCAGCCCAGGCAAGGTACCCTCTCTGATAGGAAAGTGGAACCCAGAAAAAAATATTGATTTTAAGTTTTTTGAAAAAGAAGGATTCACTATTGGATCAAAGATTAAGGACCAAGGATGAAAATTTTACTGCTCTTTAAAAGAAAATACATATGTTGATCTAGTCAGAGAATTTTACCTAAATTTGGGGTATAGCAATGAAACAGTGAAATCTACAGTAAAGGGTGTAGATATTAGCCTAGATCTAGTGCTTTTGGGACAGATCCTACATTTGCCTTGTGAAGGTATACCAACATGGAACTCCTATTAAAGAAGAAGGAATAATGTTATCTTAGGGAGAACCTTTACTGGAAGTCTGAATAAATTAGAGGCAAAGATTCTTTCTATTGAGATGAGGCTGTTACATCACATGTAACCAAATTATTTTTCCCTAGAAGTGGTAGACATGATCTTCTTTCTGTAGGGACATCTGTATTATGTACCATGTGATCACACAAACCCCCCTGAACCTCCCTGCATTGATGTTTGAGGCCATGAGAGAGATCTTGAACAGGTTCAAGGCATACTTGCTTTTGTATGGCTCTCACCTTAGTTTTTAGGAGGTTCGGAGTTAGTTTTGAGGGAGAGCAGTTGCTAGACTATCTCACTCCGACACTATCAACCGCCACACACTGCATCGCATGGATTTTTTAAGACTGATGACAGTTGGACAAAAGGTATGGAAGAGAGAGTTGAGGATAGAGCAAGGAAGAAGACCATCCTACCTCTTCGTGATCATGAGCAGCATCTCCAGATATTCAGTTTGTATCTGATCACGAGACTGGCCCTTCAGAGTCTGTGAGGAGGTATACTTCAGCTCCACAATCAGAAAGAAGGTCACATCCTTCAGAGTCAGATTGACAAATGATCAGATTGAGATGATGTCTCAGTGTGTAGCCTCCATACTGCAGTTTGGTACTTCAGTCTTTGCACAGGTTTTGACATCTCAGATGTATCTGATCAGATTCTGATCCCTCACATTTTTTCAGTTTTTCAGATGCTTACTGCTCAGTCGGTACGTATTGAGCAGCTTGAGGACATATCTCGAGATTGACATGCAGAATTTTGGATTTGCAGGGGCAATTATTAGCTTTAGCCCATTTTAGCTGCATGAGAACATCACAGAAGTTTCAGACCTATCTGCAGAGGCGGCTAGACTTCGAGGAGTCTTAGAGAGTATTTTGACTTCTTAAGGAGAGAGATCAGGGGATCCAGTGAGAATGCTTCTACTCAGTTCAGTACCCTGATGCAGTTTATTTCGAAAGCTTGGATCTTTTGGACACCATCAGACTTTTTCTTATTGCACAGTCTGTAGCTTCTCAGGCTCCAGGATCTTCTCACCCTCTACCCATGCTGGTACCTCTACCCGTGGCCGAGGCAGACGTGGTCGAGGTCATGCCCGTGGACTTGATCCTACATCTCCTCACCCCATCTCTGATTCTTCAGACACTGATCCATCCAGCCATGACATCCATTAGATCTAGATTAGTTAGACTTCTAAGTCTAGGATCTATCTTTTAGCCTCTGTACTTTGTTAGCTGATTGACTCTTGGATAGCTTCTATCCTTGACTTTTGTATTAACTCATATGTATTGGAACATCTATGTATTTAGTCATTTTTTGAATATATATATATGTGCTTTGACTTTCAATGAATGTTTATGATTAAAATTAAATTAAATTGTCTTATGTTTGCTATAATGAGGGGGAGTAAAGAAATAAGCAATCAAAGAAGGGGGCTAAAGAAGTAAAATATGGTATCAAAAAGGGGGAGTAAAGAAATTTTATCCTTTCAAGATCTCTTAAAAGGAGGAGTCGAGAATCTTAATTGATGCTGTCAAAAAGGAGAAGTAGAGAATCAAAATCGAAAGAACCAAATTGTCAACTCTTTTTTATCTAATTTTCAAAGCAAATGAACTTATAAGCAAATTTTAAATTGATCTTCAAACTGCTTATGATGCATTTCATTCAAATACTTGGCTATGATATGATATTTAAGTAATGCACCTTCATAAATTTGAAATTCATGTCCAATGCTTTATATATATTTTTTCAAGTATTTTGTCATCATCAAAAAGGGGAGATTGTTGCTCCTTAAATTGATTTTGATGATTATAAAGTATTTGAGGGGGTTACTAATGATTTTAGTTTGGAAAAAGATTTATTGTATTTTAGGGGTAAAATCATAATTTTATCAAATTTGATTCTAAAGCCTTAAGAGTAAGAACAGAAGATTTGTAAACTATTGGAGGTAATTTCAATATTTTTGGATGTATATTTTGAAAAAAAATATGTTTACATATTTGAGTCGACCCCATGAGTTGACTCATGGCAAAAGAGGCTAAATGGCACGTTGAAATTTTTGACTGGCACACCCTATGAGTCGACCCCATGAGTCGACCCCAGTGCATGAGTCGACCCTATGAGTCGATCTTTGCAGCAGTGCAGGCCAAACTTACAGAACAGTCATTTTCTGTTCGTGCCACAGAGGTCGACCCCATGAGTCAACCCCTGTGCATAAGTCGACCTATGAGTCGACCTCTGCTGCAGTATAAGCCAAATTTATAGAAGTCATTTTTATTCTGTGCCACAGGAGTCGACCCCATGAGTTGACTCATGTGCATGGGTCGACCTATGAGTCGACCCCTGCGACGAAAAACTCTCAACGGCTAGTTTTTGCTCATTCTGCTGCATTTAATATCCATTTAATATGCTCTAACGGCTTATTTCAGCCAGATTACTCTCCACCATCATTTAAAGTTATAAAAGGTACTTAAAGAGGAATAAAAATAAAAAAAAATTTTAAAATTCTTCAATCATTCATTTCAACCCTAAGCAAGAGCCCTCTTGAAGTTAAAGAAGCTTTCATTTCAAGTTCACCAACCCCTCAAGAACTCATTCAAGTCTTCAACCATCTTGAGGAAATTAGAAAAGCTTGCTTTTCTTTGTGTAAAGTATATTTAAAGCTTTATTTGCTCATTAAAGGAGCTACATCTGTATTTCTGTGTATTAACTATCATACTTCTTTTGAGTTGTTATTTTTTATTTTGGAAGGGCTTCCAAAATGTAAAAAGATTGATCCGAACTTGAATCGGATTGTATTGGTTGGCTTGTATCCGAAAAATAAGTGTTCTAGCTTGAAATAGCTAGAGTCGGAGGTTCAACGTTGTATTCGGTTGAATATAGTTTAGTGATTTGAATCTCAAGTAGGAGCTTGGGAAGTGGATATAGGTGCAAGATTGACATCGAACCACTATAAATTTCTTGTTTGTGTTGTGCTTACTTGCTCTCTTTTTTAAATTTTCTTTATCCTCTTGCATTCTTGCACAACTTCTACATCTTGCATAAATTACACTCTCCATATTTATCCTGCTCATTGTTAAATAATCCTCATAGTTATAAGTTAATTTAAATTTTTAAAATCTAATTCACCCCTCTCTTGGGTTGCATAGCTGGGCGACAATTAGATAGAGATTGAGAGAGAGCCTTTGAGAGAGAGAAAAAAAAATCAAAAAATATTTTTTGATTTTTCTTGGTGTTAGGATTAATCTCCAGGATCCTACACAAGGCTGCTTCAAGTGATATTAGTAAAGTGCCCTGATTCAAGCCCAAGAACGAAGCCTGCAATTGAGCTAAAACCTGGAAGGTTTTAAATTCTGATTGAAATATCTCTGTAGGATATTAGTAGAGATCAGACGCTTGCGCACTATGACAGCAACCCGACATTCGTAGGATCTGATCCGATAAAGGAGGAAAGAAAAATGATCAGATAACCTTCTTCTTACTGTTTATGATTTCAGATTAATTTTATAAATTTATTTATATAGTTAGATGATCTTAGAGGTGATTATAATTTAGAATCAACATGCTTAGATTAGATAAAAATTTTAAAAATCTACTTCCGCTGTGGTTACCATAACCGTACAGATCTATGCATGCGATAGTCTTTTCTAACAATGATATCAGAGCCACGTCGTTCTAGTATATTTTAAATAAATTTTAGATCTAAAATCTAATTTATGAAAATCAAATCCATATTATTTTTATGAGTTTGACATCATTCTAAATAAAGTTTGTCCTGGCATAACTTTGTTATGCTGAAAGATTGTCCTAGAACGATGTAGAATATGTAGTTTAGTAGATATAAAAAAATTTTATATTTAGAACCTAATTTATATATATATACATATGATCTGATTTATTGATAATCTTATCTAAAATTTAATAGATTACATATTTTAATATGTTAGATTAAATTTTAGTAGCCTAAAGATCCTAGATGTATGTGATACAGTTTTAGATCTAGTTTTTGCTTGCATGCATATTAATATGTGTTTTTAATTAATTTAGATTGTAAAATTATATATATGATATATATAATTTATTCTCATATGATCTAAAATTTAATTTCTACAAAACTCTAGTTCTAAA
>NC_025993.2:123818859-123850681 GCF_000442705.2 Elaeis guineensis
TATTTTATACCCAACACTAGTCCTCCTACTTTTGAGTTCGGTTTCGAATGAAGAAAGTACAGAGAAATTTTTATAGCTGAAGTTGCCTCCCTCAATTTTTGTACTTAGTTGTTTTCAGATATTTTGGTGTTTGGCGTGCTAATGCTGGAGTCTTTTCAAATCGAGATGACCCGAAAAGATTTTTTTGAAATTTTTGCTGGAGCATTGCTCTAGGTATGGTGCAATAATGATTCTATCAGTCGTCAGCCACCTGTCATGATGAGTGGGACATGCGGCGGTTGTAGATCGGTCAAAGGAGATCTGCAATCATTATTGCGTCAGACCCTATTGCCTATTTAAACTCACCCCCCTCCTTCAAGGGTTTCACTTTGCTTGAGACTCTTCTTCGGTTCCTTCTTCTTCCCATGAGCTTCATCTTCCTCCAGCGTATCCCTCTTAGTCTTAGGTGCTCTTCGGGTCGACCCTCATCACCCTCACTGCCTTCTTGCATCTTTCGGACCAGCCTAGGTTAGTTCTAGAACCCCTCTTTTTCTTGTTCTTCTTCCATTTTTCCTCCTTTGCATTCCGCCCATTTGGTTTTTCTGCGAGCGCCTTGTTTCTTATTTTTCTCAATTTTTTCAAAATTTTTTAGGATTTTCACTTGATCCAAAATATCCTCCAACACTTCCTCCTCAAGCAGTTCTAGGAGTTCGTCCGTTCCAGCCCCAAAATCTTAATTCTATAGATGGACCTCATCTGATCTTTGTACCAGACACCATTCCCAGCTCTCTGACTCTGGACAAACTCTCGCTAATTAGAATTCAGTACGGGGTTCCTCCGGAGTATGAGCTTGAGCTTTTCCGGGCAAACTGACTGGGCTAGCACCCCTTCCCCTGGCTGCTTCTGCTTATACCAAGAAGCTTTCTGTGCCAAGCTTCGACTTCCAATTTCACCTTTTGTTGTTATTTTTTTTATTTTTTAAATATTTTTTTAGTTTCTGTAGCACCGAACTCCTTTAAATTTCTGATAGAATTTCTTTTCCTCTGTCGTTTAGCTGAAGTTCGGCCAACCCTTTCTTTGTTTAGAAATTTCTATACCTTCAAGCATCACCCTTCGGCAAAGGACTGGTGGTACTTCTCCCCCAGTTCGGTAGAAAGGGGTTGCTGAAAGGTGCCCCCTCTTCTATCCACAACTGGAAGGAGAGGTACTTCTACGTCCGATGCCCGACCTTGGAGCTGGGGCTCCCTGAGGGACTCCGTCCGTCGAGCTTCTAGCCTGAAAAGGGACGACCTTGAAGCCTCCATAAACTTAAGGCTTATCCAGCTCCTCTCCTCTTCGACCTCCTGAAGGAGCAACTCTTATTTAACGTCGGCCTAAGCCCTCTCAATCCTGTCGGTATTTTATTCATTTTTTTTCCAGTCATTCGCTGCTTCTCCTTTTTTCTTGTTCTTTTTCTAAGCTGAGCTAATCTTCTTTCATTGCAGACATGGATGCAGATGCAGCTCGGATGCTAGCCAAGGCTCTCAAGGCCCACAGAGGAAAGGCACCGCGACTTCTGGGTCGACGAAGAAGGCAAGGGTAGGGGAGACGAGCTCGACCGTGTCTGTCTAGGCGGCCATTTTCGTTGATGCCCCCTCCGACGTCGAGCTCGCAGGCCCCTAAGCTTCTTCAAGAAGCCCCCCGCCGAGGTTCCTGCTCCAGAGTCTCACCCCGAGGAGGCACCGGGGGTCGAAAGGAGGAGGAGGAAGAAGATGTTGGCTCACAAGAGTCACAGCAGCAGGGCTGCCATCGAGGGGGCCGATGGCTCTGAAGAGGATCCGGAGGAGAATTCCTTCAATAATAGGATTTAATAAAAAGATTGATCGATGGGTGCGTCCTGCCCGAGGTCGTCCACAGGATCATCCATGTCGATCCTAAATAGAGGGTTTGGGACTCTCTGGGATCCTTTCTCGAGGTAGGCTGATCTACTTTTTCTTTTCGCTTCTTTACTTAGCAAATTCCTTAGCTTCCATATTGACTCCCTGGTTGCTCTTACAGATTGGACACCAGCTCATCACTAATATCGAGGCGATGAATAATGCAAAAAGAGAAGAAACCCAAGTGGAGGAAGGCCGCCAGGCTGAGGCCACCCGCCTTAAGGAGAAGGTTGTCGAGGTCGCGAGTCTCCAAGAGGCACTGCAGAAGGAGGAACGAACCTTGGTAGATATGAAGGCCATCCTGGAGGAGGAAAGAAAGAAAGCAGAGGCTGAGGTCTCCAAGCTGAGGGAGCAGATCCCGACCTTAGTCTCAGAGGCACGAGCCCAAGCAGTGGAGGAGTTCAAGACCTCCTCTGAGATGAGGGATCTAAATGTCCAGTTCGGCCAGGCCACCTTCATCAAGGGCTTCGAGCTCTGCAGGAGAAGGTGGTCGAGAAATTTCTCGAACTGAACCTCGGCTTCTCGGATGAGGCATCCAACGATGAAGTCAGACCTTCTAAAGCCGCTGCTGGTCTCCCTCCAGTCGGGACCTCTTCAACTGTCGTGGCTGCCACAACCGACCTTCCGGGTTACCGAGCTCCTCCACTTCTGCTCCAGAGATCCGAAACCTCTCATTTTGTATTTTTTCTTTGTTGTGACTTTTTTTTGTTCTCTTATACTTAAGAACTATTTAATCAATGAAATCAGATTCTTCTTTACAGAGAGCTCCTTTTTCTTACTCTACATCCTTCTTCTTCTCTTTTATTTTCTTGCACTGATTTGTATTGTGACGCTCTTATTTCCCAACAACAGTGCCCTGCCGAAGCTCTTCCCCTGCCGCAAGGGATCCCTTTGAAGTTCATGTTCCGGGATCTGAGAAGGAAAGTTCATCACCTAACGAAGAAATCAAAGAAGTTGGATGACAAACTTCACCGACTGAGGAAGAACTATTCGGAAGCCACCGAAAGGTTACTCGCCTTCGGGACCTCCACAAAAAGGGCTTCATGGACTACACTCGGAAGAAGGCTGACTTTGTAAAGAGCTTGAGGAACTCCAGAAATGCACCAACATCGATTTTGGACTCAGCTTCCAAGATCAGCTCCCTTGAGATCGAGCTGCGGCTGCACGGGAGAAGATCGGTCAATTAGAAGGGAGCTCGTCCTAGCTTACAACTCAGGCCGATCACGATCGGGACTGGTCGAAGAAATTCTCTAACCTCCAGAAGCAGATACAGGATGCCGAGGCGAACTACAATACCTATCGAGTCGGCTAGTGCGGGCAAGTAGATGACGATCGAAGGAGGCTCAAGACGGTGACTGACGAGGTTGCCCCCTTCAGAAGCAGTTGTCCGAGAGAGCCCACGCCATTTCGGTTCAAGGCTCCGACGAGCTCCGCTCCTTAAGGAGGACCATGGAAGAACTGTCCATGGCCCTTGGGCAGGAGAAGGCCGAACTACAGTGACTGAAAATTCAGCTGGCCTATGAGCAGCAAGTGGTCAAAGATGCCGAGGTAAAATCCGAGGTTTTGAGGAAGAGGCTTCGAGAATCAGAGGGCGAAAGCCGACGATTTCACCAAATATATCGGGAGATGCTGTTAAGAAAGAAGAAACTGAAAGAAGAAGTTGAAAACTTAAAGCAATCCCTGATAATGGCTGAAATCGAGAGTCCGAAGTCTGAAGAAGTCGAGCTTCTTAGAGGTTTTTTACCTTTTGTTCCATGTATTCTTTTCTATTCTGGTTGTTTCTTTTTTTTTTGGCCTTCAAAGGCTTTTGTAATGCATTCTTTACTAATAAAATAAAATAGAATTTTCTCATTACCTTGTATACTCTTACTCTGAGTTGTCATTTATCAGCTTCTCTTATCTTTTGTCTTGTTTGATGTCGATGTTGTTTGAAGGTTACTGATCATCGCCATGTTGATTCGTCTTTTTTGTTCATGACCGAAGGTCTTTTCGAGGCTATTCGAGTTTGATGCTTTCTCTCGATATTCGAGCTTGGGGCCCAAACTTCTCATTACTTTCAGAAAGTCTATTTTTTCCTACTAGTGTTGGGTTCCCCCTTAGAGACTGAGAATTTTTGACAAGAGTTTTCTTCCTCGTTGCGATGAGGTCCCTTATGTCTTAGATGTAGTTCATTTTTTTCCTTATCTCTGGTGTAGCTCGTCGCTTCCCTTTTTCTCTCTCCCTTTCTTTGTGTTTGGGCAAGGGTTTTTTCTCTATTCCTAACAGGGTTGTAGGGGTGTAGAGGAGCCACTGAGGGGGTTTTTTTCCTCATCCGATCTTAAACGATCAGATCTTCGTTTGTGTCAGGATGAGGTTCTCCTCCTATTTCCGACATAATCAATTTTAGCTCATATTAGGACGAGATTTTTCTCTTGTTCCTAACAGGGCTGTGGGGGCACATAAGGGCCGTTGTAAGGGCCTCTCCCTCCATCCGATCTCTAAATAATCGGGCCTTCAACTTTGCTCATGTTAGGATGAGGTTCTCCTCCTGTTCCTAACATGGCTGTGGGGGCACATAAGGGCCGTTGCAAGGGCCTCTCCCCCCATCTGGTCTCTAAATAACTGGGCCTTGACTTTGCTCATGTTAGGATGAGGTTCTCCTCCTATTCCTAACATGACTGTGGGGGTGCATAAGGGCTGTTGCAAAGGCCTCTCCCCCCATTCGATCTCTAAATAATCGGGCCTTCGACCTTGCTCATGTTAGGATGAGGTTCTCCTCCTGTTCCTAACATGGCTGTAGGGGTGCATAAGGGCCGTTGCAAGGACCTCTCCCCCCATCCGATCTCTAAATAATCGGCCTTCATTTTTGTAGGGATGAGGTTCTCCTCTTGTTCCTGACACGCTTAATTTTGATAGTCTGAAGGAGCTACTTCCTGTCATTATAAGCTCATGCCAAAAGAAAAGATATGCGAATATGAAACTTTTATTTAAGACAAAGTTATCGGTAATACATTCATAATTTTTTTGAATTCCATGGTCGGGAAGGTCTGCTCCTCCGAACTCTTTTAGATAGTAAGTTTCAGACCGGACTACCTCCTTAACTTCATACAGGCCTTCCCAGTTGGGGGCAAATTTTCTTTGGTTCTGAGGTTGTGAAATAGTGGCTCGTCGAAGTACTAAATCCCCCGCTCTGAAGGCTTTGCTCTTGACCTGGGAGTTGTAGTAGCAGGCTGCTTTCTGCTTGTAGGCTGCTATCCGAACTTGAGCTGTCTTCTACTTTTCTTCTAACAAGTCGAGGTTAGCCTTGAGATCTTGTGAGTTGCGCTACTCGTCGAATGCTACGACTCGCACCGATGGAAGCTTGAGTTCGATTGGGATCATGGCTTCTATTCCGAAGGCTAAGGTGAAGGGGGTCTCCCCTATGGGCAGTCTTTGGGTAGTTCGGTATATCCATAACACATGATAAAGCTCATCTGCCCAAGTTCTCTTTGCTTTTTCAAGTCTCGCTTTGATTCCTTGCAACAGAGTCCTGTTAGTCACCTCGGCTTCGCCATTTGCCTGCGGATGAGCTACTGACGAAAGATGTTTAAGTCCTCACAAAATTTAGCAAACCTTGCTTCAGCAAATTGTCGCCCATTATCAGTAATGAGAATTCTGGGTAAGCCGAACCTACAGATGATTGACTTCCAGACGAAGTCTTGTACTTTAGCTTCTGTGATTTTTGCCAAAGGTTTGGCTTCGACCACTTGGTGAAGTAGTCAATTGCCACCAGGAGAAACTTCCGTTGTCCAGATGCATGGAAAAAGATCCAAGGATATCCATCCCCTATTGTGCAAACGGCCATGGGCACTCAAGGGTGTAAGTTCGGAGGTGGGCTGTCTTTGGATATTCGCATATCTCTGACATCGATCACACTTTCTGAATATTCGATGGAGTCGTGGTACATTGTAGGCCAGTAATAACCTTGTCAGAGCAGTTTGTGGGATAAAGATCTGGCTCCCAGGTGACTTCCGCAGACTCCTTCATGTACCTCCCATAAGGCAAAGTCGGCTTCAGAAGGTCAGAGACATTTCAGGAGGGGCAAAGAGTACGACCTCTTGTACAGCTTGCTTTCATAAAGGATATATCGAGAAGCCTGGCTTCTAAGCTTTCGAGCTTCTTTTGCATCATAAGGAAAAATCCCATCTTTGAGGTATGCAACTAGTGGGTCAATCCAGCTGGGTTCATGGCTGATCTCCATCACAGGCTATGGTTCTTCTGTACTTGGATACTTCAGAACTTCGAAGAAAACTTTCTTGGGTAGTTCAGCCAGAGCCAGTGTAGCCAACTTGAAGAGAAGATCGGCCCTGGTATTTTCTGCTCTTGGAATCTGCTTGATGCCAAAGCTGCAAAGGCAGGGATGATCTCTTTTACCTTTTCGAGATACTTGGCCATACTATCCTCCCGAGCTTCATAGCTTTCGCTGACTTGTCCCACCACCAATTGGGAGTCACTGTAGACTTGGAGCCAGTTTACTTCTAATTCTTTGGTGATCTTCAGTCCTGCAATCAGAGCTTCATATTCTGCTCCGTTATTTATCGCAGGAATTTGAAGTACAATACGTACTCCATGATAATTCCTTCCGGATTAACCAAGATTAGGCCCGCACCTGTGCCTGACATGTTGGAGGAACCATCCACATAGAGGCCCAAAAACCATCTGGGAGATCCGTTCTTTCCTCAAGGGAGTTGGGCTGGAGCCCGGAGTTGTAGCTTCACCTCATTCAAGTTCGACTTCTTTCAGGATACTGCATTCCACTATGAAGTCTGCTAAAATTTGAGCTTTTATCATCGATCGAGATCGATAGTTGATATCGAATTTCGTGAGCTCGACTGCCATTTCGCTATCTTTTCAAAAGCATCCGCTTGATGCAGAACTACCTTAATCGGCTGGTCGGTGAGCAGTGTTATGGTGTGCCCTTGAAAGTAAGGTCGGAGCCTTCAAGCTGCAATCAACAAGGCGTAAGTTAGTTTCTCTAACTTAGTATACCTGATTTGATGTCTCTCAATACTCAACTTATGTAGTAGATTGACCATTGAATTTTTGCTTCTTCCTTAACCAGAACTGCTGCGAAAGCCATAGGGGAGATCGCTAAGTACAAGAACAACTCCTCTCTGGGTTCGGGCTTTGCCAATAGCGGAGGTGAGCCGAGGTAGCTCTTCAATTCTTCGAATTCTTGTTGACATTCAGTGGTCCAATGGAAGTTCTTCGGCTGCTTGAGAGTCTGAAAGAAAGGTAGACACCGTTCGGCCGATCTTAGACGAAGCGATTCAGAGCTGCTACTCTCCCAGTAAGGCACTGAACTTCCTTTATTGACTTCGGGGCGGTCATTTCCTGGATGGCATGAATCTTTTTTGAATTTGCTTCGATCCCGCACCCCGATACCATAAAGCCCAAGAATTTTCTAAGATTACTCCAAAAGCCACTTGGCTGGGTTCAGCTTCATCTTGTATTTTCGGAGGGCACTGAAGGTCTCCTCAAGATCGGCGATGTGGTTCATTGAGGATTTGCTTCTTACAAGCATGTCGTCCACGTAGACCTCCATGTTGCGGCCGATCTGCTCTTTGAAGATCTTGTTCACCAGCCGTTGATAGGTCGTCCCTGCATTTTTTAGGCCAAAAGGCATGACCCTGTAACAATAAAGACCACAGTTAGTGATAAAAGTAGTTTTTTCTTCATCCTCTGGTGCCATCCTAATTTGATTGTAGCCGAAAAATATATCCATGAAAGTGAGAAGCTCGTGGCCCAAGGTTGCATCCACTAATTGGTCAATTCTAGGTGAAGGATAACTGTCCTTCGGACAGGCTTTGTTCAGCTTTTTGAAGTTTATACACATCCTCCACTTGCCGTTCGCTTTCTTGACGAGAACCACATTGGAGACCCAATTCAGGTAGTTGACTTCTCTGATGAATCCGACTTTCAGGAGTTTATCAACTTTCTCAGCTATTGCTTTCTACCTTTCGATGCATGACCTCAATTTTTTTCTTCATCGATCGATGTTTGGGATAACAGCTAGACGGTGTTCCATGACTTCCGCATCAATCCCCACATGTCAGCTAGAACCCAAGGAAAACATCCGTATTCTTTTGTAGAAAATTGATGAGCCATGTCCGTACCTCTTCTCCTAGGTTAGAGCCGATCTTCACCACATGCTCCTCATTCCCATCATTGAAAGGAATCGAGACAAGATCTTCAATTGGCTCACCCCGTTCTTCAACAAGGTCATCGCGGGTGTCTAATCCATCAATCGGTAGGGGTCAGACTGACCATTTCTTTGTAAGGCTATGTTATAGCAGTGTCTTGCCAGGACTTGATCTCCTCTGACCTCTCTGACCCCTTGGCTAGTAGGAAACTTTAATTTCAAATGGTAGGTCGATACCACAGCTCGGAGGGCATTGAGGCCAGGTCAGCCGAGTATTGCGTTGTAGGCAAACGATGCCCTTACTACCAAAAATCCACTTACACTCTAGATTGTTTCGGATACCAACCTGCGACTATGGTTAAAGTTATCACTCCTTCCACTGGCACAGCATTGCCAGTGAACCCTACCAATGGAGAGCTTATCGGCCAAATCGACCATCCGAAATGATATTTTTGAGAATGCATCGTAAAATAAAATATCGATCAAGCTTCACTATCAACAAGAATACGACGTACATCATAGTCAGCAATATTTAAAAAACTACAACCACATCATTATGGGAGAATTGAATCTCCTTGGCATCTTCTTCAGTAAAGGTTATAGATTCTTCAATCCTCTGCCGCTTGGGTGGTCTGGTCGATCCACTGGCTGCCCCCCATCGGGGTCCTCCAGAGAATGTGTTGATGATCCTGATTGGAGGCCGATCTTCAGGCTGTTCTTCCCTCCTTGGCAGCTCTGGCTGTGGTAGGGCCCTCAGTCGATCCTCCCTACCTTCAGGCCGACGTCGTATGAATCTGTCGAGCCAACCTCATCTGATGAGCTCCTCGATCATGTCTCAGAGCTGAATACACTCCTCCGTGTCATGGCCATGGTCACGATGATAGAGGCAGAACTTGTTAGGATTGCACTTCTCAGGGTGTGTGCACATCCTTTTCGACCTTGGCAGCTGCTCCCTGACCTCCATCAGCACTTGAGCTTTTGGAGCATTGAGAGGGGCGAGCTGTGAAATCTTTCTGGGGGAGAGCTCGCCGAACTCTGCGGTCTGGGATCCTCTGCCTACAAGCTCGGGGAGGAGTTTGAACATGCTTATGTTTGGAGGGAGTTCGAGAACATGGCCGAGCTTCACTCGGCTCTTTTTCAATTATGGGCTTGCTGGAGTTACCCGCCTGCCGCTCCTTCATGGCCTCCTTGTCCTTCAGCTTGAAGGCTTCCTCTACTCGGACATATCCTTCGGCTCAAGCCAGCAAATCAGTGAAGTCTCTGGGATACTTTTTTTCCAAGAAAATAAAAGATTGTTCTTTTGAAGACCACTCTTCAGGGTAGCCATTGCAACTGATTGGTTCAAGTTCTGGACCTCCAATGCGACAGCGTTAAAATGGTTGACATAAGTTCGGATGGATTCTCCCTCCTTTTGCTTGATATTGATGAGAGACTTCGAACCTCTCCGGGGATGCGGATGCTAACGAAATAAGCCGCAAACTGATGGCTCATTTGATCAAAGGAGAAAATAGTACCCAGCTTCAGTGCCGAGTATCAATTTCTTACTGCTTCCTTCAAGGTAGATGGAAAAGCTCGGCACAAGATGGCGTCTGGCGCACCATGGAGCAGCATCATTATCGAAAGGCCTCCAGGTGGTCAACCGGATCCGAGGTCCCGTCGTAGCTCTCAAATTGGGGGAGTTTGAAGTTCGGCGGGATCAGTTCCTGCATTATCATTTGAGAGAAAGGACGGTCAGTACAGATATCCTCACCGTAAGCAGGGGGAGCATGGTGGAGCTCTTCGATCCACCGGTTCATCTCTTGAACCTTTGATCCAGGAGATCCTCTCGACTGTGAGTCTCGAGGGTCTTCTGGCAAAATGGAGGTAGGGACCCTCCGGAGGTGGAATCATGATCAGACAGAGGGCTCTCCACCCTCTGCTTCCCCTTTTCGGAGAACACAGGACGACTGGCCCAAGTGGGCCGCCCGATCGTCAGATTCTGGAACTCGACGATGCTCTTTCAGCTGCACAGATGCCTGCGACTGCTGCTGCTGCTGCTGCATGGCCTGCACCGCTTCATGAGGCCCCTGACCTGCTGAACCAGCAGTCAACTGCTCCATGCCGACTGTCGTTGCCGGAGGAGGAGCTTGAAAAACTGGAGATGAGATCGAAGCTTGCAGATCTCATTGAAATCTGGCCACGGAGGCCATAGATCACCTGGTGGATGCCTTTCGGGGAGGCATCAGGTGGGGATCTGGTCAGAGAAGAAGAAGATGTCAAAGAAGATGATCGGAGATAGTCTCGTTGAGTACTCCTTTAAGAACAAGGGTCCTGCGAAGACAGCCCCTTCCTCTAGCACCAATTCTGTTGGTGCAGAATTCCACCGACGTCAGAGAAGCTGGAGTCAAGAGGATTGCGGCGGCCATCGGGACCTGCAAGAAAGTCTAAACCGAGTTGCGGGTGCTCCGACAAGATCCTCTGATGCTCAAGTTAGTACTCTACTTCAACAGAAATGGAGCACGCGAATGAGATTTTAGTAGAGTTTCGAGATAGAGTTTAGAGCTTAGAGAAGAACGTATCTGGAGGTCTCTTTTATAGACGGGAGAGTGTAATCGATTGACAGTGACGTCTGTAACTACCTGGTAGTGGGCCGTTCAGGGCCACATGGAGTTTGTTATGGGGGGTGGAGTGGTATCTGTTGTCGCGACTTGCCAGAGAGTGATGGGGCCAATGGAGTTTGTTACCGAGCGTGGAGTAGTGTCCGTTGTCGCGACTTGTCAGAGAGCAATGGGGCCACGTGGAGTTTGTTACCGAGAGTGGAGTGGAATAGCCCTCTGTCTCAGCAATCTAAGAGAAGCTCGGATGTTTTGAGGTTGCTGATGGGTTAACTGTTGTTGGGTGCCTTAGGCATCGATGCTGCAGGCGGAAGTCATCTGCTGTAGAAGCTCGGGCGGGAACTTTCTATTGGAGAAGTCCAGCAGGAGTCCGATTGCTAGAGAAGTTTGTCTGGAATTTATCTGATGTAGAAGCTTGTCTGAAGACTGTCTGCTGGAGAGGTCGGTTTCATAAGAAATCTAGCAGAAGGTTGATCGATAGTGGAGTTCGAAAGGTATTTGGAAGTTCGTCCGCTGGAGGAGTCTTGAGGATACTGTGGAAGGTTGACCGATGGAGGAGTCTGGAATTCAATTCTATTGTAGAAGTTTGGACGGAGTCTGGTTCTTGCAGGAGTCTGGAAGGAGGCTGCTTATTGTAGAAGTTCGGACGAAGATCGATTGTCGTAGAAGGTCGGATGGAGACTGCTCATTGTAGAAGCTGAATGGAGATCAGTTATCGTGAAAATCCTGCTGCTGGAGAAACTCGGATATTGACAAAGTCCGAAAGAAGCTCGAAGTAAAGTCGATCGTTAGAGGAATCTGGAGGACACTATGGAAGGCCGACTGCTGGAGGAGTCCGGACGGTACTATGGAAGCTCGGACGGCCAGGAAAGTTCAGAAAGATGCTGTACAAGGTCGGAAGCTGGAAGAGCCCTGGGAGGGTCGGCCTCTTACGAACTTCGGCTGGGGTTATTTTATACCCAACCGAACTTCACTATCGATCAACCTTCTGTTGGATTCCTCATGAAACCAGACCTCTCCAGCGGACAGTCTTCAAACGAGCTTCTACATCAGACAAATTTCAGACGGACTTCTCTAGCAATCGAACTCCTGTCGGACTTCTCCAACAGAAAGTTTACCCCGAGCTTCTACAGCAGATGACTTCCGTCTGCAGCATCAACCCCTAAGGACCCAACAATAGTTAACCCATCAACAACCTCGGAAACATCCGAGCTTCTCTTAGATTGCTGCGACAGAGGGCTATTCCACTCCACTCTCGATAACAAACTCACGTGGCCCCATCGCTCTCTGGCAAGTCGCGACAACGGACACCACTCCAGTCTCGGTAACAAACTCCATATGGCCCCATCACTCTCTGGCAAGTCCGATAACGGACACCACTCCACCTCCTGTAACAAACTCCACGTGGCCCTGAACGGCCCACTACCAGGTAGTTACAGACGTCGCTGTCAATCGGTTACGCTCTAAAATAACCCCAGCCGAAGTTCGTAAGAGGCCGACCCTCCCAGGACTCTTCGGCTTCCGATCTAGTGTGGCGTATTTCTGAACTATTCGACCGTCCGAGCTTCCACAGTACTGTCCGGACTCCTCCAACAGTCGGCCTTCCTTAGTGTCCTCCAGATTCCTCCAACGATCGACTTTACTCCGAGCTTCTTTCAGACTTCATCAATGTCCGAGCTTCTCCAGCAGCAGGACTTCCACGACAATCGATCTCCATCCGAGCTTCCACAATGAGCGGTCTCCATCCGACCTTCCACGGCAACCGATCTTCATCCGAACTTCTACAATAAGCGACCTCCTTCCAGACTCCGTCCGAACTTCTACAATAGAATTGAATTCCAGACTCCTCCATCGGTCGACCTTCCACAGTTCCTCAAGACTCATCCAGCAGACGAACTTCCACAATGCCTTCCGAACTCCATTATCGTCGACCTTCTATTGGATTCCTCATGAAACGGACCTCTCCAGCGAACAGTCTTCAGACGACCTTCTACATCAGACAAATTCCAACAGACTTCTCTAGCAATCGGACTCCTACCGGACTTCTCCAACAGAAACTTCCAGCCCAAGCTTCTATGGCAGATGACTTCCGTCTGCAGCATCGATGCCTAAGGCACCCAACAATAGTTAACCCGTCAGCAACCTCAAAAACATCCGAGCTTCTCTTAGATTGCTGAGATAGAGGCTATTCCACTCCATTCTCGGTAACAAACTCCATGTAGCCCATCGCTCTCTGGCAAGTCACGACAACGGACACCACTCCACTCTCAGTAACAAACTCCACGTGGCCCCATCACTCTCTGACAAGTTGTGACAACGGACACCACTCCACCCTCCGTAACAAACTCCATGTGACCCTAAACAGCCCACTACCAGATAGTTACGGACATCACTGTCAATCGGTTACGCTCTAAAATAACCCCAGTCGAAGTTCGTAAGAGGCCGACCCTCCCAGGACTCTTCCGACTTCGACCTTGTGCGACGTCTTTCTAAACTTCTCCGACCGTCCGAGCTTCCACAGTACCGTCCAGACTCCTCCACAGTCGGCCTTCCTAGTGTCCTCCAGATTCCTCCAACGATCAACTTTACTCGAGCTTCTTTCAGACTTCCTCAATGTTCGAGCTTCTCCATAGCAGGACTTCCACAATAACCGATCTCCATCCGAGCTTCTACCATGAGCGATCTCCATCCGACCTTCCACGGCAACCGATCTTCGTCCGAACTTCTACAATAAGCGGCCTCCTTCCAGACTCCTCAAGAACCGGACTCCATCCGAACTTCTACAATAGAATTGAATTCCAGACTCCTCCATCGGTCGACCTTTCATAGTATCCTCAAGACTCCTCCAGCAGACGAACTTCCATAATGCTTTTGAACTCCACTATCGGTCAACCTTCTGCTAGATTCCTCATGAAACAGACCTCTCTAGCGAATAGTCTTCAGATGAGCTTCTACATCAGAAAATTTCAGACGGACTTCTCTAGCAATCGGACTCCTGCCAGACTTCTCCAACAGAAAGTTCTCGCCCGAGCTTCTACAGTAGATGACTTCTGTCTACAGCATCGACGCCTAAGGCACCCAACAACAGTTAACCTGTCAGCAACCTCGAAAACATCTGAGCTTCTCTTAGATTGCTGAGACAGAGGGCTATTCCACTCCACTCTCGATAACAAACTCCATGTGGCCCCATCGCTCTCTGGCAAGTCATGACAACGGACACCACTCCACTCTCGGTAACAAACTCCACGTGGCCCATCACTCTCTGACAAGTCGCGACAACGGACACCACTCCACCCCCCGTAACAAACTCCATGTGGCCCTGAACGGCCCACTATCAGGTAGTTACGGACGTCGCTGTCAATCGGTTACGCTCTAAAATAACCCTAGCCGAAGTTCGTAAGAGGCCGACACCCCAGAGCTCTTCTGGCTTCCGACCTTGTGCAGCATCTTTCTAAACTTTTTCGACTGTCTGAGCTTTCACAGCACCGTTCGGACTCCTCCAGCAGTCGGCCTTCCATAGCGTCCTCCAGATTCCTTCAATTATCGACTTTACTCTGAGCTTCTTCTGGACTTCGTCAATGTCGAGCTTCTCCAGCAACAGCACTTCCACGACAATCGATCTCCATCCGAGCTTCTACAATGAGCGGTCTCCATCCGACCTTCCACGGCAACCGATCTTCGTCCGAACTTCTACAATAAGTGGCCTCCTTCCGAACTCCTCAAGAACCGGACTCCGTCCAAACTTCTACAATAGAATTGAATTCCAGACTCCTCCATCGATCGACCTTCCACAGTGTCTTCAAGACTCCTCCAGTGGACGAACTTTCATAATGCCTTTCGAACTCCACTATCGATCGATCTTTTGCTGGATTTCTCATGAAATCGGACCTCTCCAACGGACAGTCTTCAGATGAGCTTCTACATCAGATAAATTTCAGACAGACTTCTCTAGCAATCGGACTCCTGTCGGACTTCTCCGACAGAAAGTTTCTGCCCGAGCTTCTATAGCAGATGACTTTCGTCTGCAGCATCGACGCCTATGAAGCAAAATTCAGTGCAGGGGTAAAATGATAATTTTAAAACTTTTTCAAAATTATGATTTTACAGTAAAAATATTAATTAATCTAATTAATTAATATATATTTATGCTACACTAAGATCTAAATATGATATATAGCATGCATGCATTTAAATTTAAAATTCGAATTTGAACAGTAAATACTTTACTGTAATATGTTCAGAACACAATACCTTTGTGCGGATAGTAGATCGCCGAATTTGATCACCGTTGGGAGAGTCTGATCATCAACATAGCCACACAGTATGTCTGACCTCTGTGGATCATCCACATGAGGCTCCCGGTCTGATCGGCTCCTCATGGGTGCTAGCTCATTGTAGAGCCCTTTCGACGGCCGATGCTGATCGAATTCTTCGATCGATGTCTGCCGATTCTTCAGATACTCTGGATCATCAGCAGATATGCTTGAGAGGATGTTGAAGATTTTCTAAAATTTGTGGGCTCACGACACTCGTAGCTCACCTTCTCACTTCCCGAACCCCAGGCTGAAACCCTAGGGAACACACTGAAAACCCTGCGCCCAATTTTCTTTCTTTTCTTTTTTTTTCTCTCAGAAGTTTTAGACTTTCCACTCATGCACAAGAGTTCCTCACGCCCCACTTTCTCTCTCAAAATTTTTCTACGTACGCCCCACCTCTCTATCTCTTTTAAAATAGTTCAAAACGTGTCTTATCCGCGTGAGAGGATAAAGACAAGTGGTTACACATTTGAATTCAAATCAAATTTGAATTCAAACTAAAACCAACTCATCCCTATCCACTTGGGCATGAGAAGAGAAGGTGCGAGGCTACTTTATGCATGGAAAGGTTTTATGAGAAACTCTTTCTCGTGTGAGATGTGGGGTGCTAAAGTGGATAATGTCATGTAGGCGCAAGAGATAAGTTATCCATTCAAATTCAAACACGCTTTGAATTTGAATGGCTAACTAATCATCTTTATCCAAATATTGGCGCACAAGAGTGGGCGTGAGAAGGGCTTTACGTGAGAGAAAATTCATGAGAAGTTTCTTCTCGTGAATTCAAATGGGCGCAGAGATTTAAGGTGGTGCAGGGATTCAAATTCAAACGGTGGTTTGATCTTAATTGAACCAACCTAATCAAAATAGGTTCAGCACAATTAGACTAAATTAAACCAACTTAATTAGGCTTAATTAGGCTCAATAAAATCCTAATCAAATTAAGAATTGACTAAGCCCAACCCCTGATCAAATCAGGGACCAAACCATCTCGACGATTAGGTCAACTCTTAACCTAATGGGTCAAACCCAACTGAATCCAATTCAATTGGACTTGATCCAAAAATAATTACTCAATCAAATTGAGTTAATTAGTGATCAAATCACTAATTAAACCTCTCATAAATATTGAGTCCAAATTCGATAGGCAATCGATATCAAAGTCCATCAATATGAAACCTTGATCGAAGAGTCCCAAACCAGTGGGACTCTTGACCCGGTACCCAAAATGTGTGGGACTTGTGATCAGAGAATCCTGATTCTCCATCACAGAGTCCCAGACACGTAGGACTCATAGTCCATGAATATTAGGACTCTCATCAGCTATCAGATCAGATAGGAACCTCTAATGTGTGTGACCCGCAGGTTCGAACCTAAGCCGGTAGCACAGGAACCAATTCCTGTACTAATCGAAGTGACCATCTAGCAATGGTACCACATCCAGATAGGTCGAATAGTCATAATTGCAACACTCAGAACCTACGTAAATATGGTTATTGTATAATTCATCTCTTTTGACCCCTGTGTTTAGGATGACTCAGGGTTAAACTGTAACCCTGAGTAGATCATCCGAGTCGTGCTCAATTCAATCAGTCCTGTGACTCTTCACTAGGACTACCCTGGCCAAGATTTTGTAAATTGAAATATGACTGTACACAGCTCTGAACTGGAGTGGTCAATCCCATCTTGACACACGCACCGATAAGTCAAGTACTTGACTACACCCAGCAGCCTTCCATCATTGAATTAGAAATTCAGGTAGTCCAGTGCCTAAGTGCAGTGAGTTGCTTGCAAGTCACCGTGGTGGTCTCAGGTCGAGGACATTTATATCCATATCCCATCGGAGCAAATCTTGACAGCAGAGATAGCTCCGGAGTCAGTCACGTTCAGTGCAGATGTACCCTTACATCTCACCTGTATGCCATACCAGTGTCTCCACACTCCTTGGTTAGAGGACAACCAATCTATATGGCACACAACGACCTATGCTCGATAAATTGTTGTCCTTGGTAACGACGTATCATTTGGTCGCGAACAGATTTAAGGACTAAACGACAAATCCTCCTTTGTCGAGTCTAAATAGTCCTAAGACTTCACCACAACACAGGAGTTCATTAGAAGATGACAATTTATGATGAAAAATACCAAAATAATTTTTATTTATTTATAATTTTGTACTAATACAACAAAGAACACAACTGTCAACAGGCTGACGATTGGCTTTGGGACACTATTCCCAATAATCTCCCACTTGGTCTAAAGCCAATTGGTGCAGTATCTAATACCCATCTTCAACTTGAAGTCATCGAAATCCTTCACTGCAATGACTTTAGTGAATGGGTCGGCCAGTTCTCCTTTCTGTCGATCTTCTGAAGGTCAACGTCTCCTCGATCCATGATTTCTCGGATGAGATGGTAGCGGTGCAGAATATGCTTCGTCTGCTGGTGTGCCTTTAGTTTCTTTGTCTGAGCAATGGCTCCAGAGCTGTCACAGTAGAGCAGAACTGGACCAACAAGGGAGGGTGCTACTCCGAGCTCGGTGATGAATTTTCTCAGCCATACCGCTTCTTTGGCAGCATTTGATACAGCGACATACTCCACCTCGCAAACTGAATCAGCCACTGTGTGCTACTTGAACTCTTCCAGCAGACAGCCCCACCATTAAGGGTAAAAATAAATTTCAACACACTCTTGCTGTCATCATGATCAAACTGAAAACTAGAGTCTGTAAACCCTATAAGTCTCAAGTCTGATTCACCATAAACAAGCCACTGGTCCTTAGTATTTCTTAAATACTTCAGGATGGTTTTAACAACCTTCCAGTGATTCTCCCTGGATCAGATTGGTATCTACTCACTACCCTAGTGAGTATGCCACATCTGGTCGTGTACATGTCATGGCGTACATGATAGATCCCACTATCGAAGCATATGAATTCTATCCATACGCTCTCTCTCTTGAGGTATTGTCGAACAATCCCTTTTGAGAGAGAAATTCCATGGCCTATCGGTAGATAGCCTTTCTTGAAATTCTCCATGCTGAACCTTTTCAGCATAGTATCAATGTACGTGGACTGGGATAAGCCAAGCAGTCTTTTAGATCTATCCCTATAGATCCTCATCCCTAGGATGTAGGAAGCTTCTCCCAGATCCTTCATGGAGAATTGTGATGACAGCTAAATCTTTATTCCCTGTAATGCAGGGACATCATTCCCGATTAAGAGAATATCATCCACATACAATACAAGAAATACTACTACTGGACCATTAGCCCACTTATAAATGTAGGGCTCTTCTCCGTTCTTAATGAAGCCATACGTCTTGATCGTCCTATCAAAATGTATGTTCCAACTCCAGGATGCCTGCTTAAGTCCATAAATGGACCTCTGTAGCCTGCACACCTTAGACTCATCTGTGGATGTGAATCCTTCAGGTTGTATCATATACACCTCTTCGTCTAGCTCTCCGTTTAGGAAAGCTATCTTCACATCCATCTGCCAGATTTCATAGTCCAGATGGACAGCTATCGCAAGCATAATCTGAATGGATTTGAGCATTATCACAGGAGAAAATATCTCGTCATAGTCTATACCATAACGTTGACGGTATCCCTTGGCAACCAGACGGGCTTTATAGGTTTCCACATTTCCGTCTGCGCCCCTCTTCCTCTTGAAGACCCATTTACACCCTATGGGTTTTGCTCCTTCAGGTGGGTCAACCAATGTTCACACATCGTTGACATTCATAGACTCCATTTTGGATTTCATGGCCTCTAGCCATTTTTCAGAGTCAGGTCTCTGCATTGCATCCATGTAGGTGATCGGATCCTCATCATTTTCATCAAGTTCGACAGGATCGCCGTCCCGGACCAAGAAACCATAGTATCTGTCCGGTTGACATGGTACTCTACCAGATTGCCTTAAGGGTGCATCAACAATGGACTCCGGATTTGGTCTAACCAAATCCGGTTCAGGTTCAGCTACTTGTGTCGGTTTTTTCACCTGCCGAACTTCCTCAAGTTCGACCTTAGAGGCAACAGTCCCTTTACTAAGGAACTCCTTTTCTAAAAAGATTGTCTTAAGGCTGACAAACACCTTTTGCTCATCAGCTAGGTAGAAATAATATCCTTTGGTCTCTTTTGGGTACCCTATGAAATTATACTTGTCAGACCTAGGTCCAAGCTTGTCCGTAATTAAACGTTTAACATAAGTCGGACACCCCCAAATCCTAAGGTGCGAGAGTACTGGCTTACGTCCTATCCATAACTCATATGGCATTTTGGTTACAGACTTACTCGAAACCCTATTTAGAAGGTAACAAGTCGATTCGAGCGCATATCCCCAGAGGAAGATCAGCAAACCAGCAAACCCCATCATGGATCAGACCATGTCTAACAAGGTCCGATTCCTCCTTTCAGACACACCATTATGCTGTGGTGTTCCAAGAAGAGTCCACTGAGAAAGAATTCCATTCTTCCCTAAATATGTCAAAAACTCATTGGAAAGGTATTCACCTCCTTGATCAGATCGAAGAGTTTTAATACACTTTCCAATTTATTTTTCTACCTCATTTCGGAATAGTTTGAACATTTCAAACGACTCTGACTTATGCTTCATTAAATAGACATACCCATACCTTGATAGGTCGTCTGTGAAGGTTATGAAGTAGAAATATCCACCTCTTACATTGGAGCTCATGGGTCCACATACATCAGAATGTACCAGACCCAAGAGTTCATTGGCTTGCTCATCTTTTTCAGTAAAAGGTGACTTGGTCATCTTCCCAAGAAGATAGGACTCATAGGTTGGAAGTAATTCACAATCACCAACTTTAAGAATTCTTTCTTGAGCCAACCTGTTTATCCTGTTCTTATTGATATGACCTAGCCTACAGTGCCAAAGGTAGACTTCTGACACATTATCTATTCTAGGGCGTTTACCGAGGTTTGAACCACATTAACAGGCTGTGACAGTAAGTAAATTCCATTATCTAGTTGTCCAACAAACATTGTAACACCATTCAAAATGATATTGCAAACATTTTCTTTTATTAAAAATTGATAACCGTACATGGCCAAAAGGCCTACAGAAATAATATTTAATAAAAAGCTTGGACAATAGTGATATTCACTCAGAATTATATTACGAGAATTGATTACAAGGTTCATGATTCCTAAAGCTAGAACTGGAACTTTGCTTCCATCTCCAACGTTCAGGAACCTCTCGCCATCATCAAATCTCCTACAGACCTGCAGACCCTGCATCGAATTACAAATATGATAAGGGCTTCCGGTATCCAATACCCAGGCAGTAGTATCACAAATAGAAAAGTTGCAAGGTGTTATCATATAATTATCTTGCTTCTTCTTCGGCCTGTTTGGGTCCAGGGAGGCAATGTATAGAGGACAGTTCCTCTTCCAGTGCCCCTGCTTCTTGCAAAAGAAGCACTCTGCCTGGCTCTGGTTGGGCTTGCGCTTCTTGGTCTGACCCTGTGCAGACGTCCCAGCATGCGCTGCACCTTCTTATTCTTCTTCTTCTTGTTCTTCTTCCCTTTCTTAAAGGGTCGACGACCAGAAGAAGACCCTCCCACAACATTCACCGACTCCTTATGGAGCTGGTGGTCCTTCTCAAAGTTCTGCAACAACCCCAACAAGCCATGGTAGTTTACTGCAGGCTTTGTCATTCGAAAATGAGTAAAAAGGGGAGGAAGGACTTGGGCAATGAATTAAGGATCGCATCCTTACCGAGCTGCTCGTGCAAGGGAAAGCCCAGTTTACTTAAACGCTCAATCATTTCGATCATGTACAGTACATGATCGGTGACTGAGGCCCCATCCCTCATTCGAGCATTGAAAATGGCACAACTAGTTTTGTGCCTTTCAACATCGTCAGGCGTGCCAAAGGAGTCGTTCAACATTTGAAGCATCTCCTGCGGCTGGGCGTTCTCAAACCTGCGGCTGAACTCATCATTCATTGCCGCCAGCATTATGCACCGAACGGTGGTGTGGTCATTGAGCCACTTTTGGTAAGTATCTCGGATCGTACCTTTAGCATTCGGGGCTAGCTCCTCTGGTACTGGATTCGTTACTACATAAAGGATCCACTCATGCTCAAGAACGATTTTTAATTTTCGATACCAGCTATCGAAATTCGATCCCATGAGCTTGTCATTATTTAATAATGACCAGAGTGACAGGGTAGTGGCCATAGCTGCATAAAGAAAAATCAGACCTCTATTAGTACATAAATTATTAATACTAAAGACTTGACTTTAGTCTAAAGTTTCTCCCAATACTTTTACGAACTGGTAGCCTCAACCTCCAATTCGAGGAATTACTTTAATTTCTTAGTGGGTACTAGAATCCACACAGACTACACACGAGCCCAACTTTGGTTGGTCAACCCATGTGCATCTATGGGTAGGTTCATAACCAGTTGTTTCTCTAAACAACTTATAGTAATCAATTTTGCCCCAGAACCTAATCAGTAGGCTTTGGCCTCCACTGAAAAGATCTGATTAGGTCCAACCATTAACATGACTTGATTTGGTGAATCAGATCAATAAATGATCAGGTCTGACTTTGGTCGACCAACCTGACCACCATCAGAAAGACTTAAATCAAATTATCATATTATAAATGATAATTTATTAGTCAATAAGCACCAGACCTTTGGGCCTCCAATGATTATTAAACTAATGGACTCATTATCACTCACTTAATGGGAGGCTATGACTTAGTTATCACTATAACTTAATCATTTTTAGGACCTAATAATTTTTGAGGATTTTATTAAAGGATAGATGAGAAGAAAATATCTAGCCAATTTCAATCCTCCCACTGACTTCACTAAGTCAGATTAAAAAGATTTAATTAAAGCTGGCATTAGGAGCACCTAAATCAGTCAAACTGATTTACTTAATGACATGGGTGAGCCCTAATCACCAAGTGATCTAATCAAAACCTAACTCACCAGGTTGGCTAGGTAAGTGAGATCAGTAGTGGGGATATGCCATTAACTCGTCAGAGATCGAATCAATGCGAGTAGCTCCTACTTAAGAACCACTGGTCAAACTGCCAAACTTACCTTAGATACCAACCGGTTCATTAGTTTTAATTTGATCAACTTAGTAAATTAGGTTCCACCGCGTAGCCATGAATTAAGTCCATCTTGGTCTAGTTAAAGACATGGACCCATTCAACTACAACTATTAGAGTTGAGTCTAGAGTGTCCTTGACCTAATCTAATTCAACTTTTGATTAGATTTGATCAATTACTCTAATTTAGTCCATTTCTTTAAGCTAACCTTAGGTCTAACCCAATTATGGACCTAATCCATCTAACCCATTGACCCACAAGTTTATGCAATTATCTTAGGTCTTAATTCACAATTCTAGACCAACTTGACAACACTTAATTCTTTTAATTAAGTATTTGGGCTGATGGGTCAGGGTTTGGCATTTCGAAAATAATTTTTAAATTTGAAAGGTTTTATTTTCTGTTCACCAAATATGTTGATTCATTTCACAAATAGATCAGCACATTTCATAAATAGCAATCCTATTGCTAATTA
This sequence comes from Elaeis guineensis, assembly GCF_000442705.2. Taxonomy (NCBI): domain Eukaryota; kingdom Viridiplantae; phylum Streptophyta; class Magnoliopsida; order Arecales; family Arecaceae; genus Elaeis; species Elaeis guineensis. The sequence goes on from NC_025993.2 coordinate 123,841,391, forward strand.
CATAACAAAAAATAACTCAATCAAAATAAATCATGAATATTTTTTAGATCTAATCTAACACATTCATGATAAATTTTACAATTGAACCTTTACAATTAAGTCATTTCACTGCTTCATCTGCATGGGATATAATTGCAGCGGCACCCTTACCGCCATAGGAGACCCCATCGAATGGGAAGAGAGGGCCTTTAAACCCTACTTTTCTCCTATGACCGGACGGCCATGGCAACCAACTCAATTCGATTACTTGCTACTTGGATCAAGTATATCTAAATATATCAATTTTAAAATTTAAATTTCAAATTTTAAATTTTAAATTTTAAATTTGAATTTTAAATTTCAAATAAATTTCAAATTTCAAATTTTTGAATTTCAAATTTTGAATTTTAAATTTTGAATTTTAAATTTAAAATTTCAACCAAATTTTAAATTTTAAATTTTAAATTTTTAAATTTTGAATTTCAAATTTTAAATTTCAAAATTCAAATTTCAAACTTTTAAATTTTGAATTTCGAACAACTTTCAAAATTCAAATTTTAAATTTTAAATTTTAAATTTTAAATTTAAACTTTTAGATTATAACTTAATCTATGTATGCAAATTCATATATCATATCTTAGAACCTGCTCTGATACCATTTGAAGCGAAATTCAGTGCAGGGGTAAAATGGTAATTTTAAAACTTTTTCAAAATTATGATTTTAAATGAAAAATATTAATTAATCTAATTAATTAATATATATTTATCCTACACTAGGATCTAAATATGATATACAGCATGCATGCATTTAAATTTGAAATTCAAATTTGAACAGTAAATAATTTACTGTTCCATGTTCAAAACACAATACCTTTGTGCGGGTAGTCGATCACCATAATCTGATCAGTGTCGAGAGGCTCTGATCACCGTAACGCAGCCACACAGGCATCTGGCCTCTGTGGATCATCTACATGAGGCTCCCGATCTGATCGGCTCCTCACGAGTGCTAGCTCGTTGTAAAGTCTTTTTGATGGCCGATGCTGATCGAACTCCTTCGATCGATGTTTGTCGATTCCACAGATGCTCCAGATCATCAGAAAATATGCTTGAGAGGTAAAGATGCTCTCCCTTGAATTTGGTGAGCTCACGACACTCATAGCTCACTAACTCACTTCCCGAACCCCAAGCTGAAACCCTAGGGAACACACTGAAAACCCTGCGCCCTTTTTCTTTCTTCTTTTTTTTTCTCTCGAAAGATTTTGACTTTTTTCTCATGCACAAGAGTTCTCACGCCCCACTTTCTCTCTCAAAATTTTTCTACGCATGCCCCACCTCCCTATCTCTTTTAAAACAGTTCAAAACGTGTCTTATCCGTATGAGAGGATAAAGACAAGTGGTTACACATTTGAATTCAAATCAAATTTGAATTCAAACTAAAACCAACTCATCCCTATCCATTTGGGTGTGAGAAGAGAAGGTGCGAGGCTGCTTTGTGCGTGGAAAGATTTCACGAGAAACTCTTTCTCGTGTGAGATGTGGGGCGCTAAAGTGGATAATATCATGTAGGCGCAAGAGATAAGTTATCCATTCAAATTCAAACACGCTTTGAATTTGAATGGCTAACTAATCATCTTTACCCAAATATTGGCGCACAAGAGTGGGCGTGAGAAGGGCTTTGCGTGAGAAAAAAATTCATGAGAAGTTTCTTCTCGTGAATTCAAATGGGCGTAGAGATTTAAGGTGGTGCAGGGATTCAAATTCAAATGGTGGTTTGATCTTAATTGAACCAACCTAATCAAAATAGGTTAAGCATAATTAGACTAAATTAAACCCAACTTAATTAGGCTTAATTAGGCTCAATAAAATTTTAATCAAATCAGAATTGACTAAGCCCAACTCCTGATCAAATCAGGGACCAAATCATCTCGACGATTAGGTCAACTCTTAACCTAATCGGGTCAAACCCAACTGAATCCAATTCAATTGGACTTGATCTAAAAATAATTACTCAATCAAATTGAGTTAATTAACGATCAAATCACTAATTAAACCTCTCATAAATATTGAGTCTAAATCCGATAGGCAATCGGGTATCAAAGTCCATCAATATGAAATCTTGATCGAAGAGTCCCAAACTAGTGGGACTCTTGACCCCGATACCCAAAATGTGTGGGACTTGTGATCAGAGAATCCTGATTCTCGATCATAGAGTCCCAGACACGTAGGACTCATAGTCCACGAATATTAAGACTCTTCATCAGCTATTAGATCAGATAGAAACCTCTAATGTGTGTGACCCCGCAGGTTCGAACCTAAGCCATAGCACAGGAACCAATTCCTGTACTAATCGAAGTGACCATCTAGCAATGGTACCCGATATCAGATAGGTTGAATAGTCACAATCGCAACACTCAGAACTACGTGAATATGGTTACTGTATAATTCATCCCTTTTGACCCCTGTGTTTAGGATGACTCAGGGTTAAACTGTCAACCCTGAGTAGATCATCCGAGTCGTGCTCAACTCAATCAGTCCTGTGACTTTTCACTAGGACTACCTGTTGGGTGGATGTCTGGCCAGGACACCACCTTCCAAGATCCTTTCAGTATGTGGATCAGCCATAAAAGGGCTCGCCAGCCCGCCTGGGTCGCACGTCCCGCGCGGGCCTGGGTCGCGCGTCCCGCGCGCCGCCGCCTGCGACCGCGCCGCTGCCGCCGCCGCCCGCCACCGATCGCCGGCGGTCCTCCACTGCCTCGAATCTCGTGCCGACTTCAAAAGCTCGTATCTCCTCCATCCGAGCTCCATTTGGATGATCTTGGTCTTGTTGGACTCCATTTTTTGCCACAACCTCACTGTGGGCTCAATATGGGCTGAATCTTGAGGCATCAAATCCTAACAATCTCCACCTCAACTCGATATTCGGCCTCCTCCAAACTTCGAGAGCTTCTGGATCTCCTCGCCCCCATGCCCTGGGGTAATCGCCTGCTGATCATGGATGGGCAAACATGGGAGTCGAGCCAGGCTGCTCGAACCCATCTCCATCATTTGCTGTGCTCCTCCTGACCTGAGATCTGCTCGGGGTATCATCCTGCGGCAATAAAAATCTCACCTTACGATGTCGCCTCTCATCCTCTCGAGTCTCCTGTCTCGTGCCGATCCGCCTCCTACAGCTCCACCTCGCTCTGGGCTCCACCTGGCTTTCGAAGCTCTACCTCGCATTGGGCTTTCCGCCAGGTAATAATTCCTCTGCTCCCCTTCTTCCCCTCCAGCACAATCCTATCGCCGCGTAACACCCTCAGGATTCCTCCACCAGCTACCATCCTATAGCCTCTTGAATCTAGTCTGCTAAGTGAAATAAGATTCTGTCTGAAATCGGGTATGTATCGGACCTCCTCCAATCTCTCACTGCACCGTCATGTGTCCTCCAGCTGACCGTCCCAATGCCTCTGATCGCACAGCTGATCCATCCGACAGATATACAGTGCCCTCACTATTCTCTATGGAGTCAAACTGCTCCTCTCTACAACATACATGATAGGGGCATGCAGAATCTAATATCCACTGCTGGAAAGAAGTAGATACCTTGTCAGATATCTCCAGGACATCTCCATCTAAATCGTTGCCAGCCGTCACTACAGCAGCCATCGTCCGATTTTTTGAGTTGAGGATAATCTTTGGCTAGATGCCCCAACTCCTCACACCGGTAACACCTGATTTTGCTCAAGTCCCTCCTGGACTTAGACCGCCCTCGTTGCGATCTCCTGTTGCTCCGTTTACCACCTCCTGCTCCTCCAGAAGCCACCAAAGCTGAGCTACCCCACCTGAGCTCGAAGCTGGGTTCTCCCTCCTGAGAACCTCATTCTGGAGTATCACCACGGTGACCTCATCCATCTTGATAGTGCTCTTCCCCACTAGAAGAGCAGTCACCAAGGACTCGTACGAAGGGAGAAGCGACGCCAGCAAAACCAGCGCCCTGGTCTTCTTCTCAACATTCTCACCAACGCTGAGGAGGTCGGTGAGGATCTTCTGAAAGTGGCTTAGATGCTCCTGCATGCTCTGTCCCTCAGTCATCCGCATTGGTAGAACTGTCTCCAGAGGAAAAGAGTGTTGGTGAGAGACTTCGCCATGTACAACTCCTCGAGCTTCGACCACAGCACCGTCGGGGAAGTCTCGCTCAGCACATGGATCACCACCTCATCCGCCAGGTATATGTGGATGGTACTCACCGTCTACATCTGTAGCCATTTTCAATCTCGCACCTCCATAGAGGTCGGCTTCTCATCGCACAACAGAGCATCGATCAACCCCTGTTGGATGAGCACATCCTTCACCCTTGCCTGCCACAAGGAGAAATTGCTCTTACCATCGAACTTGTTGATCTCCATCTTGATTGTTCCTGTCTTCTCCATCTTCAGTCTTGCTCACCACCACTGCAATCTATGTCCTTATATCGTCTTGCTCTGATACCACTTATTGGGTGGATGTCTGGCCAGGACACCACCTCCCAAGATCCTTTCAGTACCACGTGATGTAACAGAAAGAAAGAAGAAACAAAATAAAAGAAAAAATAATCAAAATATGTGGATCAGCCACAAAAGGGCTCGCCTCCACGGGGCATGCAAACTTCACTATGAAAAAAAAAATTTACAAGAGGAGACCTCACCCTCAACCCTTGTACACCCAATTCTCTCTCATTAGAAGTTTTCCTCACAAAAACTCTCTCTCTTTTGGAAGACCCCCTGAACCCCTGAAGTGCCTGGCGACCGCTGTCCAGAAGCCTCCTGCTCCTTGTCTCTCAGCGCTTCCACCTTTCTCTCTCCTCTCGGGTTCGTACGGCTCTGTACGGTGAGAAAACTCAAACCACCTCCTCTCTGTTTCACGCACAGCCCTTTTAAAAGGTTAAAACCCAATTAGATTAGGTTTAAGAGTCCTTAATCAACCCAAATCAGGTTTTGAACCGTCAGATCAAAAAACAGATCAACCCATGCCCTCCGATCGTGATCGGTCCAAGGAATAGTATCGTGGACCGCACGAAATGCATGAAAACGCCCACGCATCCACAGGCCCAGCCGTGGACCGCCCGGTCCACGGTGGACCGGGGCAAAGGGCCAGTAGGCCGCTAGGCCTGGGCCGGCCCGCTCCCGCGGGCCTGCTCGTGGACTGGGCCACGCGCCCGCCTGGGCCGTGCCCCTGACTGGGCCGCCCGCCCGCGTGGGTTGTGCATCCTGCGCGGGCCGGGTCACGCGTCCCGCGCGCCGCCGCCTGCGACCGCACCGCTGCCGCCCGCCGCCGGTCGCCGGCGGTCCTCCGTCGCCTCGAATCTCGTGCCGACTTCAAAAGCTCGTATCTCCTCCATTCGAGCTCTGTTTCGGATGATCTTGGTCTCGTTGGACTCCATTTTTCACCGCGAACCTCGCTATGGGCTCAATGTGGGTTGAATCTCGAGACATCAAATCCTAACACTATTCTGGTCAAGATTTTGCTAAATTGAAATACAACTGTACACAGCTCCTGAACTGGAGTGGTCAATCCCATCTTGACACACGCACCGACAAGTCAAGTACTTACTACACCCAGCAGCCTTCCATCACTGAATTAGAAATTCAGGTAGTCCAGTGCCTAAGTGCAGTGAGTTGCTTGCAAGTCACCGTGGCGGTCTCAGGTCGGAGAGATATTTATACCCATATCCCATCGGAGCAAATCTTGACAGTAGAGATAGCTCCGGAGTCGGTTACGTTCAATGCAGATGTACCCTTATATCTCACCTGTATGCCATACCAGTATCTCCACACTCCTTGGTTAGGAGGACAACCAACCTATATGGCACAAAACGACCTATGCTCGATAAATATTGTTGTCCTTGGTAACAACGTATCGTTTGGTCGCGAACAGGTTTAAGGACTAAACAACAAATCCTCCTTTGTCGAGTCTAAATAGTCCTAAGGACTTCACCACAACACAGGAGTTTATTAGAAGATGATAATTTGTGATGAAAAATGTCAAAATAACTTTTATTTATTTATGATTTATGTACTAATACAACAAAGAGCACAACCGTCAACAGGCTGATGATTCACTTTGGGATACTATTCCCAACAGGCTCAGCCAAAGGACATGCTTCAAGTGTTGGAGGATGCCTTTGGCACACCCGATGATGTGGAGAGGTAGAAGACTAGTTGTGCCATCTTCAACGTCAAAATACGGGATGGTGCCTCTGTCACTGATCATGTATTGTACATGATCGAACTGATGGAGCATTTGAGCAAGCTCGGCTTTCCCTTGCTTGAGCAACTTGGGAAAGATGCAATACTGAACTCGCTATCCAAGTCTTATCTCCCATTCTTTACTCATTATAGAATGACAAAGTCTAAAGTAAACTACCACGGATTACTGAGGTTGCTTCAGAACTTTAAGAAGGATCACCAACTCCACAAGGAGTCGGTGAACTTAGTAGAAGGTTCGTCTTCTGGTTCTCACCCCTTTGAGAAAGGGAAGAAGAACAAGAAGAAAAAAGTAAAGAATGTGCAAGTTCAGGCTGAGACATCAGTGTAAGGCCAGATCAGAAAGATCAAGCCCAATAAGAGTCAAGCTGAATGCTTCTTTTGCAAGAAGCGGGGGCACTAGAAGAGGAACTATCCTCAGTACATTGCCTCCCTGGATCCGAACAGGCAGAGAAAGAAGCAAGCTGTTGCTGGGCAAGATATTTATATGATAACTCTATGTAATTTCTCTATTTGTGATATAACTGACTGGGTATTGGATACCGGTAGCCCTCACCATATTTGCAATTCGTTGCAGGGATTGCAGGTCAATAGGAGATTCGAGTAAGATGAGAGGTTCCTAAATATTGGAGATGGAAGACCAGTTTCAGTTCTAGCATTAGAAATCTTGAAACTTATATTTAAGTCCCATACCGTTGTTCTTAATGATTGTCATTTCTATCCTAGTTTCTTTTTAAATATTATTTTTGTAGACCTTCTGACCAAAAATAATTATGAAATTTTAATAAAGAAACAAGTTTGTAATATCATTTCAATGGTGTTATTATTTTTTATGGACATTTGAATAATGGTGTGTATATGTTATCACAACTTGTTAACGTAGTCTATTCTACAGGCAGCACCCTAGATTAGATAGTGTATCAGATATCTACTTATGACACTGTAGGCTAGGTCATATAAATAAAAATAGGATCAATAGGTTGACTCAAGAGGAAATCCTCGAAGTCAGTGATTGTGAATCACTTTCAACCTGTGAGTCTGTCTTCTTGATAAAATGAACAAGTCATCTTTTACTGAAAAAGGTAAGAGAGCTACTGAGCTCTTGGGCCTAGTACATACTGATGTATGCGGGCCCATGAGCACAAGTGCTAGAGGTGGATATTTCTACTTCATCACTTTCATGGATGATCTATCCAGATATGGATATGTTTATCTGATGAAACATAAGTTGGATTCATTTGAAATGTTCAAACGATTCCAAAGTGAAGTAGAAAAACAAACTGAGAAGAGTATTAAAACTCTTCGGTCTGACCGAGGAGGAGAATACCTTTCTGGTGAGTTTCTCACATATCTAGGAGAGAATAGGATTCTCTCCCAATGGACTCCTCTAGGAACACCACAGCATAATGGTAGTCTGAAAGAAGAAATCGGACTCCGTTAGACATGGTCCGATCCCTGATGGGTTTTACTAGTTTGTCGATATCCTTCTAGGGATATGCATTCGAATCGGCCTGTTATCTATTAAATAGGGTTCCAAGTAAGTCTGTAATTAAGACTCCATATGAGATATGGATAGGGCGTAAGCCAGCACTTTCACACCTTAGGATCTGGGGGTGTCCGGCCTATGTCAAATGGTTAGTTACCAATAAACTTGGACCTAGGTCTAACAAATACACATTCATAGGGTACCCCAAAGAGACCAAAGGATATTTTTTCTACCATGCTGATGAACAAAAGATGTTCGTCAGCCTTAAGGCAACCTTTTTAGAAAAAGAGTTCCTTGATGAAGGAACTGTTGCCTCTAAGGTTGAACTTGATGAAGTTCAACAGGTAGAAGGACCGACATCAATAGCTGAACTTGAGTCAGATTTGATTAGATCAGATCTGGAGCTCAATATACCTGCACCATTAAAACGATCCGGTAGAGTACCACGTCAGCCAGACAGATACTATGGTTTCTTGGACTGGGACGATGATCCCATCGAACTTAATGAGAACGATGAGGATCCGATCACCTATATGGATGTAATGCAGAGATCTGATTCCGAGAAATGGCTTGAAACCATGAAATTCGAAATGGAGTCCATGAAGGTCAATAATGTATGGACATTGGTTGACCCACCTGAAGGGGTTAAACCCATTGGGTGTAAATGGATCTTCAAAAGGAAGAGGGACACAGACGGAAAGGTGGAGACCTATAAAGCCCATCTAGTTGCCAAGAGGTATCGTCAACATTATGGTATTGACTATAATGAGATGTTCTCCCCTGTGGCAATGCTCTAATCCATTCGGATTATGCTTGCAATAGCTGCCCATCTGGATTATGAGATCTAGCAGATGGATGTAAAGACAGCTTTTCTGAATGGAGAGCTGACCGAAGAGGTGTATATGATACAACCTGAGAGGTTTACATCCACAGATGAGTTCAAGGTGTGCAAGCTTCAGAGATCTATTTATGGATTGAAGCAAGCTTCTCAGAGTTGGAATATGCATTTTGATAAGGTGATCAAAACGTATGGCTTTGTTAAGAACAGAGAGGAGCCCTGCATCTATAAATGGGCAAATGGTCCAGTTGTGATATTTTTTGTCTTGTACGTGGATGACATTCTCTTAATCGAGAATGACATCCTCGCACTACAGGAAATAAAAGTTTGATTGTCATCGTAATTCTCCATGAAAGACTTGGGTGAAGCATCCGACATCCTAGAGATGAAAATCTATAGGGATAGATTTGAAAGGATGCTTGGATTATCCCAGTCCACGTACATAGACACTGTACTGAAGAGGTTCAGCATGGAGAATTTCAAGAAGGGCTATCTACCGATAGGCCATAAAATTTCTCTCTCTAAGAAGATTGTCTGACAACTCCTGAAGAGAGAAAGCGTATGAGTAGAGTCCCATATGCTTCGACCGTAGGATCTATCATGTACGCCATGACATGTACAAGACAAGATGTAGCATACTCACTAAGAGTAGTGAGTAGATACCAATCTGATCCTAGAGAAAATCACTGCAAAGTGGTTAAAGCCATCCTTACGTATTTGAGAAATACTAAGGACCAATGGTTGGTTTATGGCAAGTCAGATCTGAA
>NC_025993.2:123850781-123868281 GCF_000442705.2 Elaeis guineensis
TAATGGTTGGACTAATCAGATCTTTTCAGTGGAGGCCAAAGCCTACTGATTAGGTTCTGGGGCAAAATTGATTACTATAAGTTGTTTAGAGAAACAACTGGTTATGAACCTACCCATAGATGCACATGGGTTGACCAACCAAAGTTGGGCTCGTGTGTAGTCTGTGTGGATTCTAGTACCCACTAAGAAATTAAAGTAATTCCTCGAATTGGAGGTTGAGGCTACCAGTTCGTAAAAGTATTGGGAGAAACTTTAGACTAAAGTCTAAGTCTTTAGTATTAATAATTTATGTACTAATAGAGGTCTGATTTTTCTTTATGCAGCTATGGCCACTACCCTGTCACTCTGGTCATTATTAAATAATGACAAGCTCATGGGATCGAATTTCGATAGCTGGTATCGAAAATTAAAATCGTTCTTGAGCATGAGTGGATCCTTTATGTAGTAACGAATCCAGTACCAGAGGAGCTAGCCCCGAATGCTAAAGGTACGATCCGAGATACTTACCAAAAGTGGCTCAATGACCACACCACCGTTCGGTGCATAATGCTGGCGGCAATGAATGATGAGTTCAGCCGCAGGTTTGAGAACGCCCAGCCGCAGGAGATGCTTCAAATGTTGAACGACTCCTTTGGCACGCCTGACGATGTTGAAAGGCACAAAACTAGTTGTGCCATTTTCAATGCTCGAATGAGGGATGGGGCCTCAGTCACCGATCATGTACTGTACATGATCGAAATGATTGAGCGTTTAAGTAAACTGGGCTTTCCCTTGCACGAGCAGCTCGGTAAGGATGCGATCCTTAATTCATTGCCCAAGTCCTTCCTCCCCTTTTTACTCATTTTCGAATGACAAAGCCTGCAGTAAACTACCATGGCTTGTTGGGGTTGTTGCAGAACTTTGAGAAGGACCACCAGCTCCATAAGGAGTCGGTGAATGTTGTGGGAGGGTCTTCTTCTGGTCGTCGACCCTTTAAGAAAGGGAAGAAGAACAAGAAGAAGAAGAATAAGAAGGTGCAGCTGCATGCTGGGACGTCTGCACAGGGTCAGACCAAGAAGCGCAAGCCCAACCAGAGCCAGGTAGAGTGCTTCTTTTGCAAGAAGCAGGGGCACTGGAAGAGAACTGTCCTCTATACATTGCCTCCCTGGACCCAAACAGGCCGAAGAAGAAGCAAGATAATTATATGATAACACCTTGCAACTTTTCTATTTGTGATACTACTGCCTGGGTATTGGATACCGGAAGCCCTTATCATATTTGTAATTCGATGCAGGGTCTGCAGGTCAGTAGGAGATTTGATGATGGCGAGAGGTTCCTGAACGTTGGAGATGGAAGCAAAGTTCCAGTTCTAGCTTTAGGAATCATGAACCTTGTAATCAATTCTCGTAATATAATTCTGAGTGAATATCACTATTGTCCAAGTTTTTATTAAATATTATTTCTGTAGGCCTTTTGGCCATGTACGGTTATCAATTTTTAATAAAAGAAAATGTTTGCAATATCATTTTGAATGGTGTTACAATGTTTGTTGGACAACTAGATAATGGAATTTACTTACTGTCACAGCCTGTTAATGTGGTTCAAACCTCCGGTAAACGCCCTAGAATAGATAATGTGTCAGAAGTCTACCTTTGGCACTGTAGGCTAGGTCATATCAATAAGAACAGGATAAACAGGTTGGCTCAAGAAAGAATTCTTAAAGTTGGTGATTGTGAATTACTTCCAACCTATGAGTCCTATCTTCTTGGGAAGATGACCAAGTCACCTTTTACTGAAAAAGATGAGCAAGCCAATGAACTCTTGGGTCTGGTACATTCTGATGTATGTGGACCCATGAGCTCCAATGTAAGAGGTGGATATTTCTACTTCATAACCTTCACAGACGACCTATCAAGGTATGGGTATGTCTATTTAATGAAGCATAAGTCGGAGTCGTTTGAAATGTTCAAACTATTCCGAAATGAGGTAGAAAAATAAATTGGAAAGTGTATTAAAACTCTTCGATCTGATCAAGGAGGTGAATACCTTTCCAATGAGTTTTTGACATATTTAGGAAGAATGGAATTCTTTCTCAGTGGACTCTTCTTGGAACACCACAGCATAATGGTGTGTCTGAAAGGAGGAATCGGACCTTGTTAGACATGGTCTGATCCATGATGGGGTTTGCTGGTTTGCTGATCTTCCTCTGGGGATATGCGCTCGAATCGACTTGTTACCTTCTAAATAGGGTTTCGAGTAAGTCTGTAACCAAAATGCCATATGAGTTATGGATAGGACGTAAGCCAGTACTCTCGCACCTTAGGATTTGGGGGTGTCCGACTTATGTTAAACGTTTAATTACGGACAAGCTTGGACCTAGGTCTGACAAGTATAATTTCATAGGGTACCCAAAAGAGACCAAAGGATATTATTTCTACCTAGCTGATGAGCAAAAGGTGTTTGTCAGCCTTAAGACAATCTTTTTAGAAAAGGAGTTCCTTAGTAAAGGGACTGTTGCCTCTAAGGTCGAACTTGAGGAAGTTCGGCAGGTGAAAAAACCGACACAAGTAGCTGAACCTGAACCGGATTTGGTTAGACCAAATCCGGAGTCCATTATTGATGCACCCTTAAGGCAATCTGGTAGAGTACCATGTCAACCGGACAGATACTATGGTTTCTTGGTCCGGGACGGCGATCCTGTCGAACTTGATGAAAATGATGAGGATCCGATCACCTACATGGATGCAATGCAGAGACCTGACTCTGAAAAATGGCTAGAGGCCATGAAATCCAAAATGGAGTCTATGAATGTCAACGATGTGTGAACATTGGTTGACCCACCTGAAGGAGCAAAACCCATAGGGTGTAAATGGGTCTTCAAGAGGAAGAGGGGCGCAGACGGAAATGTGGAAACCTATAAAGCCCGTCTGGTTGCCAAGGGATACCGTCAACGTTATGGTATAGACTATGACGAGATATTTTCTCCTGTGATAATGCTCAAATCCATTCAGATTATGCTTGCGATAGCTGTCCATCTGGACTATGAAATCTGGCAGATGGATGTGAAGATAGCTTTCCTAAACGGAGAGCTAGACGAAGAGGTGTATATGATACAACCTGAAGGATTCACATCCACAGATGAGTCTAAGGTGTGCAGGCTACAGAGGTCCATTTATGGACTTAAGCAGGCATCCTGGAGTTGGAACATACATTTTGATAGGACGATCAAGACGTATGGCTTCATTAAGAACGGAGAAGAGCCCTACATTTATAAGTGGGCTAATGGTCCAGTAGTAGTATTTCTTGTATTGTATGTGGATGATATTCTCTTAATCGGGAATGATGTCCCTGCATTACAGGGAATAAAGATTTAGCTGTCATCACAATTCTCCATGAAGGATCTGGGAGAAGCTTCCTACATCCTAGGGATGAGGATCTATAGGGATAGATCTAAAAGACTGCTTGGCTTATCCCAGTCCACGTACATTGATACTATGCTGAAAAGGTTCAGCATGGAGAATTTCAAGAAAGGCTATCTACCGATAGGCCATGGAATTTCTCTCTCAAAAAGGGATTGTTCACAATACCTCAAGAGAGAGAGCGTATGGATAGAATTCTATATGCTTCGATAGTGGGATCTATCATGTACGCCATGACATGTACACGACCAGATGTGGCATACTCACTAGGGGTAGTGAGTAGATACCAATCTGATCCAGGGGAGAATCACTGGAAGGTTGTTAAAACCATCCTGAAGTATTTAAGAAATACTAAGGACCAGTGGCTTGTTTATGGTGAATCAGACTTGAGACTTATAGGGTTTACAGACTCTAGTTTTCAGTTTGATCATGATGACAGCAAGAGTGTGTTGAAATTTATTTTTACCCTTAATGGTGGGGCTGTCTGCTGGAAGAGTTCAAGTAGCACACAGTGGCTGATTCAGTTTGCGAGGTGGAGTATGTCGCTGTATCAAATGCTGCCAAAGAAGCGGTATGGCTGAGAAAATTATCACCGAGCTCGGAGTAGCACCCTCCCTTGTTGGTCCAGTTCTGCTCTACTGTGACAGCTCTGGAGCCATTGCTCAGACAAAGAAACTAAAGGCACACCAGCAGACGAAGCATATTCTGCACCGCTACCATCTCATCCGAGAAATCATGGATCGAGGAGACGTTGACCTTCAGAAGATCGACAGAAAGGAGAACTTGGCCGACCCATTCACTAAAGTCATTGCAGTGAAGGATTTCGATGACTTCAAGTTGAAGATGGGTATTAGATACTGCACCAATTGGCTTTAGACCAAGTGGGAGATTATTGGGAATAGTGTCCCAAAGCCAATCGTCAGCCTGTTGACAGTTGTGTTCTTTGTTGTATTAGTACAAAAATATAAATAAATAAAAATTATTTTGGTATTTTTCATCATAAATTGTCATCTTCTAATGAACTCTGTTTGTGGTGAAGTCCTTAGGACTATTTAGACTCGACAAAGGAGGATTTGTCGTTTAGTCCTTAAATCTGTTCGCGACCAAATGATACGTCGTTACCAAGGACAACAATGTTTATCGAGCATAGGCGTTGTGTGCCATATAGATTGGTTGTCCTCCTAACCAAGGAGTGTGGAGACACTGGTATGGCATACAGGTGAGATGTAAGGGTACATCTGCACTGAACGTGACTGACTCTGGAGCTATCTCTGCTGTCAAGATTTGCTCCGATGGGATATGGATATAAATGTCCCTCCGACCTGAGACCACCACGTGACTTGCAAGCAACTCACTGCACTTAGGCACTGGACTACCTGAATTTCTAATTCAATGATGGAAGGCTGCTGGGTGTAGTCAAGTACTTGACTTATCGGTGCGTGTGTCAAGATGGGATTGACCACTCCAGTTCAGGAGCTGTGTAAGTCGTATTTCAATTTACCAAAATCTTGGCCAGGGTAGTCCTAGTGAAGAGTCACAGGACTGATTGAATTGGCACGACTCGGATGATCTACTCAGGGTTAACAGTTTAACCCTGAGTCATCCTAAACACAGGGATCAAAAGAGATGAATTATACAATAACCATATTTACGTAGGTTCTGAGTGTTGCAATTATGACTATTCGATCTATCTGGATGTTGGGTACCATTGCTAGATGGTCACTTCGATTAGTACAGGAATTGGTTCCTGTGCTACCGCCTTAGGTTCGAACCTGCGGGGTCACACACATTAGAGGTTCCTATCTGATCTGATAGCTGATGAAGAGTCCTAATATTCATGGACTATGAGTCCTACGTGTCTGGGACTCTGTGATGGAGAATCAGGATTCTCTGATCACAAGTCCCACACATTTTGGGTACCGGGTTCAAGAGTCCCACTGGTTTGGGACTCTTCGATCAAGGTTTCATATTGATGGACTTTGATATCCGATTGCCTATCGAATTTGGACTCAATATTTATGAGAGATTTAATTAGTGATTTGATCACTAATTAACTCAATTTGATTGAGTAATTATTTTTGGATCAAGTCCAATTGAATTGGATTCAGTTGGGTTTGACCCGATTAGGTTAAGAGTTGACCTAATCGTCGAGATGGTTTGGTCCCTGATTTGATCAGGGGTTGGGCTTAGTCAATTTTGATTTGATTAGGATTTTATTGAGCCTAATTAAGCCTAATTAAGTTTGATTTAATTTAGTCTAATTGTGCTGAACCTATTTTGATTAGGTTGGTTCAATTAAGATCAAACCACCGTTTGAATTTGAATCCCTGCACCACCTTAAATCTCTGCGCCATTTGAATTCACGAGAAGAAACTTCTCATGAATTTTCTCTCACACAAAGCCCTTCTCATACCCACTCTTGTGTGCCAATATTTGGATAAAGATGATTAGTTAGCCATTCAAATTCAAAGCGTGTTTGAATTTGAATGGATAACTTATCTCTTGCGCCTACATGACATTATTCACTTTAGCACCCCACATCTCACACGAGAAAGAGTTTCTCATGAAACCTTTCCATGCACAAAGCAGCCTCGCACCTTCTCTTCTCATGTCCAAGTGGATAGGGATAAGTTGGTTTTAGTTTGAATTCAAATTTGATTTGAATTCAAATGTGTAACCACTTGTCTTTATCCTCTCACGCGGATAAGATACGTTTTGAACTATTTTAAAAGAGATAGGGAGGTGGGGTGTGCGTAGAAAAATTTTGAGAGAGAAAGTGGGGCGTGAGGAACTCTTGTGCATGAGAAGAAAGTCAAAAACTTTTGAGAGAAAAAAAAAAGAAAAGAAAGAAAAAGGGCATAGGTTTTTAGTGTGTTCCCTAGGGTTTCAGCCTGTGGTTCGGGAAGTGAGTTAGTGATCTATGAGTTCGTGAGCTCACCAAATTCAAGGGAGAGCATCTTCTACCTCTCAAGCATGTTTGCTGATGATCTGAAGCATCCATAAAATCGACAAACATCGATCGAAGGAGTTCGATCAGCATCGATCGTCAAAAGGGCTTTACAACGAGCTAGCACTCGTGAGGAGCCGATCAGATCGGGAGCCTCGTGTGGATGATCCATAGAGGCTAGACGTACTGTGTGGCTGTGTTGCGATGATCAGAGCCTTCCGACGGTGATCAGATTGTGGTGATTGACTACCCGCACAAAGGTATTGTGTTCTGAACACAGAACAGTAAATTATTTACTGTTCAAATTTGAATTTCAAATATAAATGCATGCATGCTGTATATCATATTTAGATCTTAGTGTAGGGTAAATACATATTAATTTATTAGATTAATTAATATTTTTTACTATAAAATCATAATTTTAAAAAATTTAAAATTATCATTTTACCCCTGCACTGAATTTCGCTTCAGAGCCGTCTCAAATCTGCGACTGAACTCGTTGCTCATGGCAGCCAGCATGATGCAGTGCATCGTGATCCGATCACTGAGCCACTTCTGGTAAGTGTCTCTGACTGTTCCACGTGCATTGGCAGCTGGTTCCTCAGGTATAGGATCCATTATCATATATGAGATCCATTCATGCTTCAGGACTATTTTCAACTTTCGGTACTAGCTATCGAAGTTGGATCCCACCAAATTTTCATTGTCCAACAATGATCGGAGCGATAGGGAAGTGGTAATATATGCACAAAAAAAAATCATAACCTAATTAGTAATTGATTCATTAAACCTAAAGATTTGAACTTTAATCAAAATATTTCTCCCATAATTTTATTCAAATTGGTAGCCTCTACCTCCAATTCGAAGAATTACCCTAATTCCTTAGTGGGTACTAGAATCCACTTTGACTGCACACAAGCCTAACTTTGGTTGGCCAACCCATGTATATCTAAGGATAGATTCATAACCAATTATTTCTCTAAATAATTTTTATAATTTTAATTTTGTCCCAGTCTCTAATCAGTAGGCTTTGGCCTCTACTGAAAAGGTCTGGTTAGATCCAACCATTAACATGACCATACTTGGCCCATCTAGCCAATGAATGATTAGGCCCAACTTTGATTGGCTAATCCAATCATCATTTAAAAAGATACAGTCAAGAAATCATATTATGAATGATAATTCTATCAGCCGATAAGCACCAGGCCTTTAGGCCTCCAATGATTATCTAACTAATTGACTCATTATCATCCACTTAATGGGAGGCTATGATCTAGTTATCATCATAACTATTTTATTTTAAGAACCTAATAATTTTAGAGAATTTAATTGATTTAGAGGAGGAGGTCAGATGAACCAGCTTATCATGATCCTCTCACTGGCTTCACCAAGTCAGCTTAAGGGAGATCATTAAAAGGGCTAATCGAGGAGCACCTAAATCAGTCACACTGATTTACCTAGCTGACATGGGTCAGCTCGAATAGTCAAGTGATCCGATCAAAATATAATTTCATCAAGAGGCCAAGTAAGTTCGATCGGTGAGAGGGTCTGCCAAAGCTTGCCTTAGACACCATCAGAAATGGTCAGGTAAGCGGGCTGTCAATTAAAAACCATCGATCTGGTTTACCTTAGACACCAACTGGTTTAATTAGTTTCGATTAGATCAACCTAACAGTTCGTCTAGATCGCTTAGCCAAGAATCAAGTCCATTTGGTTCTCGTTAAAGACATAGACTTGACCAACTACAATTATTGTAATTGATCTAGAGAATCCTTGACCTAATCTAAAACAACAATTGATTAGATTTAGTCAATTCTCTAATTAAGTCTATCTTTAATCTAACCTTAGGTCTAACCCAATTAATGGATCTAATTCTCACTAACCTATTAACCCAATGTGTTATGGTCTTAGGTTCTTTAATTCACAATCTTAGAACCTAATCAAACAACTTCTTAATTCTCAATTAAGTTTTGAGCTGAGGGTTGGGGTTCGGCTTTTCAAAAATAATTTTCATGTTTGTAAAATATTTTACAACATGTTTTACCAACCAAGTTGCATGTTTGATTCATAATCAAAATGCAAGTGAAATAAGCATGAAACTACTTTAGATCTAATCTAAACAGGTTCATGTAATTGAAACAATTTCAACTTTAAATTGCGCAAATTTTTCAGACAAATATATTATAGTTCTTTGTGTGAAAATTATTAACAAAAAATTTTATTTTAGATTTAAAATATTTTAAATCTAATAAATCATAAATTTAATCTAGATCACATCTAACAAATTTATAATTAAAGATAGATCTACATGAACTAGGACAACCTTTGCACTGTAAGAGGTAAACCTTACAGCAGGACAACCTACAGTTCGTGATTGATCTAAAAATTTTAATTTTAAATTTAATAATTAAATTATAAATTAGATTAATCTAAGAAATAATCTAAGCATGTATAAATAATCATGTAATAAATAACCTAGGCTCTGATACCAATTGAAGGAACAAGATCCAGGATTTCAGGGTTAAATCTTGAAATTTTTTCAAGATCAGGCAGCATAAGACTAAAATAAATCAAAATTTATCTTATAAAACTAGAGAATCTCTAGATCTAAAATTCTATTACATGATTATTACATGATATTAAATCAAAAATTAAAATATAAAGAGCAAGAACTACATGTTGATCATATCAACATGTTTCTATACTACATCTAATGTATGTAAAATATAATAGATCAGATCTATTACCTTGCAAGTTAGACGTTCTAACTTTGTTGATCCAGACTTGAGAATGATGTTGCAAGCCACACATACGTCCGATCTCTAGGAGTCATCCACATGAGCCCACGAATCACGATCAGAATTCTGGTCCAAGAAATCAGCACAGTATGCTAGTACTGTGCTGATCCTTCTTCGATGGTTGATCAGATACCTTCTTCTTCTTGATTTGGATTCTTTCAAAGATGAGAAGTAAGAGAAGGAGTTTTAGATGTGAGACACTCTTAGAAAACTCACAGATGGAGGAAGGAAAGGGGTGAACTCAGCAACCCTAGAAGAAGACCCTCTTCTTCTTCTCTTTGCTTTAACCCAGATACTTAGTTTTGTGTCTATTATATCTCCACACCCCAACACTCTTTCTCCCTAATTTTCACATGCCCCAAAGGTCTCTCAATGCTCTATAATCCAAAAAATTTTAAGAAAAATTTATCTTTAATAATGAGATATGAAGAATCTTTGTTTAGGTCAAATATCTAGTCAAGAAAAATCCAAACAGGACAAAACAAGTGGTGCCCAACTCTTAGGCGCCCCCTCCTTCTTTTTCTACCATGGACTACAGCAAAGGGTACATAATATGTGCCATAAAATTCATAAAAATTTTAAAAAAATTTGAATAAAATCGGTGCCATAAGGAAAGAGTTTTGGTTTCCTAAATTCTATCTCATAGAATTTGAAATCCAAACTAATTCCTACTTTGACTTGGTCCACAACCACATTCCATGTAAGAGAGAAAGAGTGAAAAGCTTTGGGTGTGCATGAAGGCCTGGGAGAGAAGGTTTTGTCACACAAAATAAGAGAGAGTGGGTGTGGGGGGCTAAGGTGGCGCAAGGTGGAATCCTAGTCTTACTAGGATTCAATCTATGACTTGTTCAAATTTGGTTTCTCAAATCAAATCAAACTAAAACCAAATCAACCTAATTAAAATAGGTCTTAACTCAATTAAAAATCTAATTAATTAGATTAAATTAGATTTAAATCTGATTTAATTTTTTAATCGAATTAGAAATTAGGTTGTCCCAAGTCCTAATTGGATTAGGACTAGTTTTTTCTTACACTTGGCTTATCCAATAAATCAATTGGACTTGATCCAATCAAGTCCAAACCAAATATAATTAAATTATATTGAATTAGACTTAATCTCAGCCATTGACTTAATCAAATTAAGTTAATTAGCAATCGAATTACTAATCGATCTTCTGCAACACTTGCACTAGGTTAAATGTCAATCGTATTGATCGTTTAACCCTAGAATGATTCTTAATCATTGATCAACCATCCGATCGGATCGTGAACTCTAATGTGTGTGATCTCATAGGTTCGAACCTAAGTCGGTAGACAGAAATAAATTTTTGTACCAATCGAAATGATCATCTAGCAATGGTACCCGACGGTCGGATAGGTCGAATGTATAGAACAACATCTTTAGAACCCATGCAGATATAGTTTCCATATAATTCATCCCCTTGACCAAAATACTCATAGGACACCCAGAGTTCAACTGTCAACTCTGATCAAGTTGTCCACATTGTATTTCAAAATATCAAATCCATCTGATGGATTATGCTGGCCAAGGTTTTGCTAAATTAAATACAGTGACTCATTCTTCTCCAACTCTTGGAGTGGTCAATCCCATCTTGATCACACTCTGACTTCACAAGTACTTGACTGTACCCAAAAGCTTTCCATCACTGAATTAAAAATTCAGTTAGTCCAGTACCAAAGCAAGTGAGTTGCTTGCAAGTCACTGAGACGATCTCAGATCTAAGGGATACTTATACCTATATCCCATCAGAGACATTCTCGATAGTAGAATGCTCTAGATTGGTCACGTTCAATAATGATGTACCCTTACATCTCATCTGTATGCCATACTAGTGTCTCCACACTCCTTGGTTAATAGGACAACCAACCCATATGGCCTACAGCGACCTATGCTCGATAGAAGCTGTCGTCCTTATTAACAGCCCATCATTTGATCGTGAACAGTTTTAAAGACTAATCGATAAATCCTCTCTTTATCGAACCTAAATAGTCCTAAGGACTTCATCACAACAATGGAGTTCATTAGAAGATAAAAACTTGTGATGAAAATATCAAAAATATATTTTATTTATTAACAAATCAATTACAATACAAGGTTGCTCAACCGTCAACAGGTTGACGATTGACTTTTGGGACATATTTTCCAACAGTGTGACCCTATAGGTTCAATTCTATCTGGTAGCAAGATATACAATGATCTCTATCAAAGTATCATTAAAACTCTTTCCAATGGGTTGAAATAATTTCACTCTAACTTATCAAGGATTATTGATCCAGAACAATCCTAGTGAGCTCTCACAATCCATCAGTGACATCTAGCAGTATATAGTGACAATCCAGTAGAATCAAAAATGAACCTCAAGGTGTAGTTAATATGTGATTCAGTCCCTCTATCATGAGTCCCGACTAGATGGCAGGTCATGGATAAATCATCAAATCTCAATATCAGTCATATGATAGATTCAATCAGCTCAAGTCCAATTATGATTTCTATGAAAAAATTTTTCATCAATCACACTACTATGGTCATAGATTCTCAGACTTAGTCTTTCGAATTTCATAAGACTACTCCTCTCTATCAAAGTTGATAGATCTCATCTTGATGCGCATTCTATTCGTACAGTGGAACAACTGTCGCCAACATCCACTACAAGGACTCTTTGAGACATGTTTATGTGTCAGTCAAACTCTAGTAGCCTCACGCGAGTAGTAGTACAATCTCAGATCAAAAGATAATTCACACAACTATAGCATCGAGACAATCACTGACGATTGAATAGAAATCCAAATGATCTATCGTATGGTCATACTCAGTTCTAGTTGTTCTCTAATAATTACTTGTACTCATCATCCAGTATCTCTACACTGTAGACTAGAGACTCATCTATCCCAAATGAAGCAATCTATGCATCGGTCTATCCGGATCGATCTCCATCCTCATGATGATTCTATGATTGAAAGTATTTAGGAATTAAATGCATGTCTCTAATTCTCAACTCTTTGAGAATATGTATCGAAAGCTAATTCCATGGATGATTCAAGGACACATCATACCTGAATGAAAAATAAACTTATCCTTTTATTGATCATATCAATATATTAAGTATAAAATTATGTTCAAGATTTATTATAATGTGTCAGTCATATTGCTTCTAGGACATACATTTAACAATCTCCCACTTGGACTAAAGTCAATTGGCCATAAATCTAAGTCTCATCTTCTCAAGATGGACTTCCATTTTTGGTTGGCTCATCTGCTTTGTCAGCGGGTCTGCCACGTTGTTCGTGAGTTTACTTTTCACACCTCGACATATTTTTTTTCGAGGTAGTCGCATATG
Source organism: Elaeis guineensis (assembly GCF_000442705.2). Lineage (NCBI taxonomy): Eukaryota > Viridiplantae > Streptophyta > Magnoliopsida > Arecales > Arecaceae > Elaeis > Elaeis guineensis. Next base: position 123,863,284 of record NC_025993.2, read on the forward strand.
ATATGATACCGCCACTCGATGTGCTTTGATTTCTGATGAGACCTCGACTTCTTAGTAAGTGGTATGGCTCCATTGTTGTTGCAGTAGAGTCGTATGGTATCCAATGTCATAACCTCAAGTTCCATGACAAACTTCTTGAACCAGAAGCTTTTCTTTGCAGCATCTGAAGCAGCGACATACTCAGCCTCTATAGTCGAATCCGCTATGATGGGTTGCTTGAAACTCTTCCAGCTGACTGCTCCTCCATTGCAAACGAACATATATCCTGATGTAGACTTTCTATCATCAGGATCAGACATGAAGGCTGAGTCAGTATACCCCTCAACTCGCAACTCAGAGTCTCTCCAAAGATCAAGAACAAATTCTTAGTTCTTCTCAAGTACTTAAGGATATTCTTCACAGCTTTTCAGTGCTGCTCATCTGGATTTGACTAATACTTGCTCGTGACACTCACAGCAAAGATAATATCAGGTCGAGTACACAGCATGACATATATGAGGCTCCCTATGGTCGAGACATAAGAAATCCTACTCATGCGTTGGACTTCCTTAGATGTGATCAGACACATCATCTTGGAAAGATTAATACTATGCCTAAGAGGCAAACATCTTCTTTTAGAGTTTTTCATGCTAAACCTCTTCAACATCATCTTTATGTACAGTTTTTGTGACAGACCTAGTATCCATTTAGGTCTATCCCTATAGATCTTTATTCTGAGAATATAGGATACTTCCTCTAGATCTTTCATAGAGAATTTTTTGGACAACCATCTTTTACCGTGGTCAGCATGAGAATATCATTCTAATGAGGAGAATATCATCTTTGTATAATACGAGGAATATTATTGCACTTCCACAGATCTTTTATATACACATGATTTTTCTTTAATTTTGATGAAATCAAACGATTTGATTGTCTCATCAAAATGATGATTCCAACTTCGAAAAGTTTACTTTAATCTGTATATAGACTTTTGTAGCTTGCAGACTCTATGATCATCATCACCATATGTAAAATTCATAGACTACTCTATATAGATATCTTTCTTAAGATATCTATTTAGGAAAGCAGTTTTCACATCCATCTATCAGATTTTATAATCATAGTAAGCTGCAACAGCAAGCAGAGTGTAGATGGATTTCAGCATGGCTACGGATGAGAAGGTTTTCTGATAGTCAATGCCTTCACGCTAACTGTAATCTTTAGCCACAAGCCTAGCTTTATAGATCTCTACTTTACCATCGGTACATTTTTTTTTTGTAGATTCATTTACACCCAATGGATATGATACCCTCAGATGGATCCATTAAGGTCCATACTTGGTTCGAGTGTATTGAGTCAATTTTTGACTTCATTGCATCTAACTTTTTTGAAATCGATGTCAGACATCGTCTCATTAAAGGTATTAGGATTATCACCATGATCCTTATCTTCCATAAGGAATATTTTCTTTACTTTCTCTATAAGCATATCTATGTACCTTTCAGAAGGTCAGAAATCCTGCTAGATCTACGAGGTGATAGAGGAACATCAATTACTAGCTCATGAATAACAGATTCTAAGGATCTATAGCCTTTTGCTCTTCAGAGATCTTCTCATCGAGCTCAACTAACCTCCCACTGCCACCATCCTGGATAAACTATTTTTTTAAAAATATGACGTTTCGACCCACAATCACATTGTGGTCTTATGAAAAATAGAAGTAGTATCCCATGGATTCTTTTGGATATCTTATAAAATGAGCTACTACAGATCTATCCTCTAGTTGATCAGCCATCTGTCTCTTGACATAGGTTGAACATCTTCAAGTCTTAAGATAATCTAGAATCAGCTTTTTACTGAACCATATCTCATACGGTGTGGTAGGAACGACTTTGATGGAATCTTATTCAACAGGTGAATGGCGGTTAACAAGGCATGTCCTTAAAAATATAAGGGTAGATCAATGAAGCTCATCATGGATCTGACCATATCTAATAAGATCCTGTTCCTCCTTTCAGATACTCAGTTGAGCTAAAGTATTCCAGGAGGTATCCATTGAGAGACTATGTCATTATCTTTAAGATATCTCAAAATTTTTTGACTAAGATATTCATCTCCTCGATCAGATCGAAGAATCTTAATGGGTTTATCAGTTTATTTTTCTACCTCATATCTGAATTCTTTGAAGCTTTCAAAGATCTCAGACTTATATTTCATTAGATACACATACCCGTACCTAGACAAATCATTGGTAAAGATAATGAAGTAGCTATAACCATCCCTGGTCTGCACTCAAATGGTCCATACACATCGGTGTGTACCAGAGCAAGTAACTCAGTGATCCTTTCCCCATATCCTACAAAAGATAACTTGACCATTTTTTCTCGAAGATAAGATTCACAAGTTGGATATAACTCTGGGTTAAGAGAGCCAAAGATCTCATCCTTCTCCAGTCTGTTTATCCTATCCTCTCCAATATGGCCTAGTTTATGGTGCCACAAGTACTTCTGGTTATTTTCATCTTTGTGTCACTTTTGACCTATGGCACTTACTATTTGATCGTTTAAGTTCATATTCACATTAACATGTAGGTGATAAAGATTATCAATTAAAAGATCTCATGCAACTAATTTATTTCATAAATAAATGAAATAAAAATCTTTATTGAAACTAATTTCAAAATCTTCTTGTGCTAGCACAAACACAGAAATCAAATTTCGACTAGCTACAGGAACATAATAACAGTCTTTCAAATCTAATCTAAAATCAGACAGTAATTGAAAAGGATAAGTACCAATGACCTCTGCAATAACTTTTACTCCATTGCTGATCCGAAGGATCATATCACCTTTTCTTAACATCTTACTTTCTATTAGACCCTGTATTGAAGTACATATATGAGCACTCAAATCAGAGTCCAATATCCAACTCGAAGTAGAAAAAATCTTAAGGTTAGATTCAATTACGAGCATACCTTTCGAAGGTTTATCACCCTTTTTGATCTTTAGGCTCTCCAGGTAAAGTGGACAGTTCCTTTTCCAATGGCCTTCAACGTCACAATGGAAACACTTTTTCTTTGCTTCGGTCTTCTTAGGAACTTCCTTCTTTGGTTCGTTCTCTTTCTTCTGCTTCTTAGCAAATTTTATCTTCTTCTTCTCAATAGACTTTTTCTTGGAAGAAGTCCGCTCCATAGCGAGAACAGTACTCCTTGAACTCTTCAAGATTCCCTCCGTAGTGACCAACATGTTGATCAGTTCAGGAATAGTGTAATCGAGTTTGTTCATATGAAAATTTATAATAAATTGACTATATGAACTCATAAGGTATTGAAGGATCATATCCATCTGCAATTTCTTTTGCATTTCTAGCCCGAGCTTCTCAAGCTCCTCAATATCTTTGATCACTGTCATATAGTACTTATGGACAGACCGTCCTTCACGCATCTTCAAATTGAAGAGTCTTTTGGATACTTCGAAGTATGCTGTACGGCTCTGCTCACCATGTAACTCTTACAGGTGAGTGATCATAGTCCTGTCAGTGGGCATATACTCATGCTGGCTTTGCAACTTGTTTGACATTGATGCCAGCACATAGCACTTGATCCGACTGTCTTCATCCATCCACTTTTCAAAAGTAACTTTTTGCTTGGCAGTAGGATGGTTTGATAATACTATGGGTTTCTGATTGAGTATATGACTTAATTTTTCTGAGGTCAGGACAATCCTGAGATTTCTGAGCCAGTCTTTGTAATTAGTTTCGATCAAATGATTAGTTTTAAAGATGTGGGCTAGAGGATTTGAGGCTGACATTGTTTAACTGCGAGAGTAGAGATTCAAGTTAGACTTTTATACTTAATATTATATTTGCTTCTAAGAACTTTAAGATGTAAAGAATGACTCCCACTAATTTATCGGATCCCTCCACTCTCCGAATGGAAAACAAAAACCTTAATGCGACAAAAGATTTTTAGTGGGTGCTGTGGTCCCATTGATGTCATGCACCTCACCTAACAGTTATTAGTAATATGTATACCGATGCGTAGGCAACTCTTTGTCCACATGCTTCTCTAAGCATGTTACGGCGATTTGATCTCTAAGTCATGTGGGCTCACTTAACAGTTATTGCCCACACTTTTTAGTTAAGTCCGATCCACGTTCACAAGTAGGTGCAAGGCCATCATTGGATCTCTCATCTAACAGTTATTGGGCCCAATCCCATCCTTACCCTAGAGCAACTCTTTGCTAATAGAGTGGTTGCGTGTTTTCAATGCAACTGAACTACTGTGACCAGCTGAGAACAATCAATGTCAGTAGCATGCCCGCACATCTACAACAATAGAAGATCTATGAACTTAATATTTGAGGAGAGGTTTAAGTTTAGGTCTCATCTAATCAATCATCATATGACTAATCTAATTAGCATGGGCTAAACCAAACCACTAAGTAACCTTGTTCAAGATCCAATCTTCCAAATTGATCAGGTAAGTGGAGATTAGTGAGGATCCTCCCATTGCTTTCCTTAGACATCAATAAATTGATCAGTTAAGTGAACGAAACTAATTAAATAACTATATCTTAATTACTTGCTTTAGACACCAATAGGTCAATTGATCCAAACAGATTAGCTCAAACGAATCGGGCTCAAACTAACGAACCAAATTAGGTCCTTAAGTTAATCGATTCTACATATAGGACTCAATCAATTTGATCAACAATAATTGCATGATCATTTAATTTAATTGATCTAAGCCACATCAATACTTGACTCAGTTTGATCAATTACTTAATCGAATTAGACCCATATGGTTCAAATCAAAAATCCTAGATGCAATCCTATTACATGACCTAATTTTTGATTTTCTCATTATCAAAATTTTCATATACCAACATAAATTTCAGATTTAAAAATCAAATTTCATATCAAATTTTTTTATATGAAAGTAAGTTTTAAATCATGAAAATAATTTTTAGATTTAACATACAAATATATATCTCATATATGTATGTAAAATTTAGA
>NC_025993.2:123873281-123994134 GCF_000442705.2 Elaeis guineensis
TCTCTCACACCATTTTGACCGCTCTTCTTCTCTTTTTTTTTTTATTTATTTATTAATTACTTATTTATTTATCTTTTAATATCCTATCCGACCCCATCTATTCACTTCTTATATTTAAATCTCATATAAATTTATTTTTTATATCCTAGAAGGACCATATTAAAAGATAAAAAGAATAATTATGATCTACATTCTCTTTCTTTTTAATGACTCATATATCTCATCTCTCTTCTTTTCTTATGCTACTTTGACCTCTCTTCTCCTCTCTCTCATTCATTCTCTTTTTTTATTCATTACTTCTCTATTTATCTTTTAATGCCCCATCTTAACTCTATGGTCCCCATCCATCCACCTGGCCCTTATATATAAACCCTATATCAATTTATTTTTTATACACTAATCAATTTAAATGTAATAGAAAATTATATATTCTTCTTGTCTCTTTTAGCTTCTTTTTTTGATAACACTTTTAGTTTTTTTAGAAAAATTATAGAGACACCCCTTGAATTTTGACCTATTTATACTTGAATCCTTAAAGAAAAAAACTTCAAATGGACCCCAAAACCCTAAAAAAATTGCAAAGAGGTCCAACCATCTGTCTCCAGCCTAAAAGCATTGACAGAAAAGAAGGAATAATTAAAATACCCTCGATACATATTTTTTTTAGGTAATATATATATATTTTTTTTCTTATGAATCCTTCCGAACCCTCTAGAACCCATCCCAAGCCCTTGCGTGTGCAACCTCCACTACCACCTCCCGCAGGTCTGCATCGTCACCTTCCCTCTCACAGATGCCCACCTCCTCGCACTCCTCGCTGCCATCTCCTGTCGGTCTCCACCATCACCTTTCCCCTCATGGACACCCACTTCCTCCCCGCTCTCCTCACTACTACCTCCCACAAATCTCTGCTACCACCTCATGCTAGTCTCTGCCATCATCTTTCCCCTCACAAATGCCCCCATCCACTGCCACCTCCTGTCGATCTCTGCCATCGCCTTCTCCCTCGTGGATGCCCACCTCCTTCCTGCTCTCTTCGTTGCCACCTCTCATCGATCTCCATCATCGCCTTCTCGAGCCTTTGCAACATCCCATCTTTGCTGTCACCTTCTGTCGGTCTTTTTTGTCGCCTTCCGCCTCATGGATGCCCACCTCCTCTCCATTCTCCTCACTGCTACCTCCTATGACTCTTCACCGTCGCTGCTACCTCCCACTGGTCTCCACCGTCGCCTTCTCCCTCGCGGACGCCTACCTCCTCTCCGCTCTCCTCACTATCACCTCTTGCCAGTATCTACCATCGCCTTCCTCCTCATCTTCACCATCCAATCTCTTTTAATGCTTTCTTTCCCACAGATCTCCAAAAAAGAGAAAGAAATGAGAAGAGAAAAAAAAAATAGATCAATCTAAGGAGGGGGAAGGAAAAAATTTGATTTCCTTTTCCTTTTTCTACCTTTGTTTTTATTGATTTTTTCTATATTTATTCCAAGTTTTTTCTCTATTTTTTTTATTTTCAAGAGTCTCAATCAGGCCACCTATCGAGCTCTGGTCACGCAAAAATCAAAACTTCTGAGAAAGGCATTTATAGTATTTCATAAATTTAACTTCTTAGGTGATTCTCATATTATAACATTGCCTAACGGAGATAGATGGTTGGACCTCTTTGTAATTTTTTTAAAATTTTAAAATTTATTTAAATTTTTTTTCTTTTGAGATCCAAAAGTAAATGGATTAAAGTTCAAGAAATGTCCTTATAATTTTCTCTTAGTTTTTTCTTTATTTTCTCCTTTTTTTCATTCATGTCAAATATATATGATTAGAATAATTTTTAGTTAGTCATTATAATTTTAATATTTAATAATATTTAAAATATTACTATAATGCTCTTTTTTAATATTTTATTATAAAAAATATTTAAGATATTATATATTATTATTTTTTATAAATTTTATTATTTTTTAATTTTCTTTTTGTTTCTCCTCTCGTAGCTTTTTTGGTTCTTTTATTATATTGACCTCTTAAAGCAAATTTTTTTATCCGCCACTAATTAATACTAAGAGCTTATTTGGTTGATTGGACTAAAAATTTTAAGGGATTTGTGAGTTGGGCCAATGCAACCGATAAAATCATAAGATTACATATTGAGCTATCCTTTTTTTCCTTATATAGGATTTAAGTTGGCCCACTCTGAAGCTACTTTGAAGTATTTATGAATGTAGGTCTAATACACCTTATCATCTTATAATTTTATTAGTTGTACTAGTCTAACTCAGGAATCTTGAGATTTTTGACTTAATCGTCTAACCAGACCTTAAACGTCATAATTAGAAAGAAACTAGAAGGGATAACTAGCTGCTTTTTGCATTACCATTAAGAGGGCAGCATCGTCGCCAAGGACTTCACCAACGCCTGGAAGACATTTGACGAGTAAACACTCCTAGCACTTGTTTCATAGAATCCACGAGGGTAACATAGAATCTACCATGCAAAAAGACAACACCGAAGCGGATCAATGATAGAAGCTTTATTGAATTTTTAATTGACCAAAACTCAGTACGGGATGGGGCATTTATATGCTCTGGTGTCCTTTCTAAAGTTAGGGACATCAGGGTACCATTAGAGTTTCTTATGAAAAGAATAAGAAACACGACTCCAAAGCTAACTATACTAACAACATCGCAGCTCCCAACCATCAAGAAGAATTTCTGTTCTGACGGTGACCCCTAAGGCCTTTAAAAATTTTCTTTGCTATCTATGATGCTGTTGGCTTAATTGGCAGGGTGTAGGTCCACCATGGGTTGCCCTGGACTGAAACAATATTAACATGGTGGTAGAATGACTGGAACTGGGGGTGGCGCTAGGATGGGTTCAGGCAAGCATAGGTGGTCGAGGAGGAGGTCGGACTTTATGGGGGATCCGAGTCCGTAACCCGTGGGATAGGATCATTGCAAATGTTAACAAATCAAATCCATGTTTCCGAACATTGCTATGATCTTGAAGCCATGTGGTGGCATAATATGTGCAATGAAAACACATGTTTCAGCTACGTGGAGGATCGAAAACTCACCCACTTGGCGGACCTAAGAGTTCTTTTGTGCTATTGATATAATATGAAGAGAAATTTTTTGTGGAGTGCACCATTTTATATGATTGATCCATGTAGCCATCATTTTTCAATACATATTTAATGTTACAATTTCATTTTTTATTTAAAAATTTTATATGACGAAAATACTTCCGTCTTTGAAAAAAATTATGATATATTGTGGTGAATTATGACTCCTACATGAATGTCACAATATGACCAAAAATTATGACATCCGTGGCATATTATACATCTTACGTCAAATTATGACTTTCTGCATACAGGATGTCATAGTATGATCAGGATGTCATAGTATGGCCTAATATGTTATAATATAAAAAAAATTTTTGTCCAATCATTTTTCAATACGTATTTAATACCAACAGTTCTTTTTTTCATTTGAAAATTTTGAATGATAAAAATATTTTACTCTTTGAAAAAAATTATGATATTTTATAGTATATTATGACATCTTATATTAAAATTATGACTTCTTGCACGCAGATGTCATAATATGGATATACGATATCTTAATTTTTTAAAAAATAAGAATATTTTATCATTCAAAATTAAAAAAAATAAAATTATAATATTAAATATATAATAAAAAATAATAGCTAGTAGATCAATTATATAAAATAATATATCTACATTGTATTTTTATACCTCCCATGGTACAGAAATAATTTTCATGACAAGAAAGCCACATTTGTTCATTACCGGAGAGTGTACACACATGGGCTCCATGTTTTCTAAAGAAATGTACCTCTCACCACTTGTCTTTACGAAAACGAATTTTTTTTTAAAAAAAAAATAGAAATCCAAGCCCACACTTCGTGAAAAATAATGAAAACGGAATGACACTGGTCCATGACACGAGCATCGCATGTACTAAGCTCTTGTGTTTGTTTCTTGACCCTTTGATTTGGACACCAACAAAGGCATTCGGATTTCTAAAATCCGGAAACTGGGACGGACTTGAGCTCATATTGAACCCAGACCAAAAGATCCAACAAGATTACTTCGTCTCAATTCTCAGCTTGACCCAGACTCGTGCACATCCTTAGGAATAGTAGGTTTAGAATTAGCAAGAGCGTGGTAACAAAATAACAATGCAATGAATAAATCTTATTAAGGGTATGATGACAATTAAAAGGAAAAATATTTTCATTATTATACAGTGCTAGGAGATGACGTTTATATTGTTATATTTTTAGCTATAGGACTTTTTTCTTTGCTACATCCACAACTGAAACGTAAGCTTTTCTTTTTACCCACGTTCTTTCAATGTAATGAATAGATTAATTGAATTGTTTTTCTATGACCTTAATTTGAAAACTTCTACGATCCAATTGGGCTCTGAAAAGGCATTTCATATAATAGCAGTCATTATAAATGTTAGCTTTAGTGTGCATTCCACTCGATCTTGCCAACTTACTAAGGATATAGATTTGCTTCCTTCATTTTTATTTTTTTAAAAGGCGAAGGAGTCATTTTTGAAAGGCAAGAGATCGCTTTGCGCATTTGGTTGCCCAGGTGACCTGAAGTAATCCAAAGTGGGATCTTGCACTAAGAATAATCAAGCTTGATGGTCCCTTGGGTAACTTAGGCTACCAGGTTGCCGAAGTCATCCCTAGGGTAACTAGGTCACCGAAATCACTTCGGCCATATGAGTTTCCACTTATCCCAACGACAACAAACCAAAAAAATCATTAATTCAATCACGTCTTATATTATATATTTACCTAATTTTCACAGGATAAACTCCAGAAACTCCCATTCAATGTAAAGCATGCGCAGGCCCTCAACATGAGATGACTCCAAGAAAGTGTGGTGCCATTGGGGTGGCGACTGGTGCCATTGGGGTGGCGACTTGGATTCAATTTAGGTTGGTCTCCGGCCAAGCATTTCTAGTTATGGTCATAGGTAACCTCAAATTTTAAGCTGAACCTGGAATGGATTTAAGATTTGATCGAACACAGGTCCGAGAGTAGATTAAGGTTCACTCCCGCTCTTGGATAAGATTTCCACTAGCTATTTAAATTATTTTGAAACTAAACCAGTGAAAATTATATACAGGGTCAAATGGGTGAACTGAAATAACCCATGGGTAGGTTGAGAGATTTTGACACTACGTTTGGGTTAAGTCAGCTACAGGTCAAGTTTTTGCACGTCAAGCTACCCATCCCAACCCATTGCCAATGTGGATTGGGCGTAACTGCAATACCCCAAATTAGTAGCCATGAGACCCCCACAACCATCGTCGTCTGCATGTCATACGAAGAGTCACTGATTTCCATACAGAAGAATTGAGAGAATATCAACAGTAAGATCAGAACATAAAACACTAGCAAGTGCTACTACATATCCAAAGCTCCCAAGCTCCATTGGAATGACGAGCAGCATGTCAATTCGACATTGGTGCCTTGGTGGATATAAATAAATTGGCTAATCGGTGGCAGATAATAAACCTAGCATGCATGCAGACGTGCATGGAAGGAAATGCAAAGCATTTACAGATTATCACGGACCAGTTAGCGTCTCAATCTTAAAATTTCATAAAGTCACCTGCAAATAATAACGACAAATATCAAGTTTATTTTATTCCCTAAAAATTTACTGCCTCCTTATTCTTTGTTAAAGTGCCTACAACTAGATGATTTAACATGAGCATTTTATTTGGAGTCATCATAATCATATTAATCCTTTCTTCTATTTTTTTCTAAAATAGCACCACACGATGAGTGGCAGTTCTTTCAGTGAAGTCAGATCTTAGCCTATGCTAATGCATGCGCAAAGAGCACCATGCCTGCCCACTACCCCACCAACACAGACACACCCCAAAAACAAAAAAAGAAAAAAGAAACAAAAAAGAAGAAGAAGAAGAAGAAAGAGAAATGGCCAAACCTAAAGAGAATAAAGAATCCAAATCTAATTCCAAAGTAAAACCATTGGATAAAACAGACAAAATGAAGAAGAAAACAGAACCAAGTCAAACTATAACAGATCCAAAATAAATTTAAAAATAACAAGCATGAAAAATTGTTTGCAGCGTCGACTCCCAAATTTGCCTTCAGTGTATAAAATTAACTCAACGATTTGCCTTGGCAACACGTTCAATCTCGTCCTTCTTCTTGATAGCGTAGCTGTCAAAAAGCAGCATGAAACAATGATATACTTGTTTTCATGCACAGACTATTGCCCAACCAGCCCAATAAATCATAAAATCACCAAAAAAGTTCCCCACCTCAAAATTTTGTTTAGGAAGTGAAACAACAACTAGACAAAAAGGCATGTAGATGGGGAAAGAAATGGTCAAAGGAACACGAACCTGTTGGAAGAACCCTTAGCTGCATTAATTAGTTCATCAGCAAGGCATTCAGCAATGGTTTTGATGTTTCTGAAAGCACTCTCCCGAGCACCTGTTGTGAGAAGGTATATTGCCTGGTTGACCCGTCTCAATGGGGAAATATCAACTGCCTGACGTCTAACAACACCAGCAGAACCAATCCGAGTTGCATCTTCTCTCGGCCCACTAAACAGTAGATTTAAAAAAAAAAAAATTAGAAAAATCACTTTGCATAAATCAATTTAAAAAATCAGAAATCAAAGAAATCAGGGAACAAATTACCGAATAGACATTCAAGTCCCTGTAGGGTCATACCACATTAAGCAGTTTCAAAGTTAGATGTGTAAGATATGACAGAGAAAGGAAGGAGAAGACACTAACTGTACCAGGCTTCCAGAACATTATGGCTACAACATGATGAAGCTAGATTATGAAACTTAAACACACAAAACAACAGTGTATGATTCTGAAATGATGCAGTGCCTTATAACTTATCAAACACAATTCTTGATAAACACTCATGGTGACCTTAGTATATGGTTGCATGCAATTTGAAGACCATTCCCAAATCTCCTTTTATCATATACCTAGCTCTCCTTTAAACACAGTTTATGATATAGAAGAAGATTCAGGCAGCTATTTCATTCAATATTCTTACAGAAGATAGTTGGCAGTCACACTCCAGTTATAAGGAAGACTTATACATGATGATGATTGATCTATAAATTGAGGTCAAGTCAAGGAGGTGATTTAACCTTCAGCACAAAATGAGTTACTCAACAAGGCCATTGCTCTCCAAGGATCAAACTATGGTGAGAGAATTCTCATGTTCATCCTAACACAATAAGTGAAGAGGGACAAGGTTTTTTTTTTCCTAGGGAAAGAGGAAAAGAACTGGCAAAAAAGAAATAAAAGCTACCAAGACTTGAAGCAAAGCACATGTAGCGCATAAAATAGGGACAAGGTTTTTTTTTTCCTAGCGAAAGAAAAAAGACCTGGCAAAAAAGAAAAGAAAGCTACCAAGATGAAGCAAAGAACATGTAGCACATAAAATAGAATAGACTTCATGTCCTTATCAGCTTACCTTACAGAATTCCATGTTAAAACTCTCCCAACGGTTCCAAAACATGTATTCAAACTAAATAGATGAACTATGCAAATGTTTAACAAGGTTTTCAAGCAACCTAAGCCATTTTCTCACATTCCTGGAGAACAAAAGACCAAAGCATGTTTTGAATCCTCCAGGACTGCACATCGAGATTACGAGTCCATGGGTTAAATGCTCTTAGAATTTCTTGCAAATCCATATGTTTAATAAGGCTTTACAATACTAGATGTCTGGAGTGGGAAAGAAAATGTTGCCTGCCATATACACATACACTTGGATTTGTAAGCAACTAACAGAAGCTGATGAGATTTGTTAGTTATATAATTAGAAGAATGACAACCATTGTGCTTATGACTCCAGATAATGTTAAAAGCATTCTAGTCATACTCTTAGTATCAGAGACACATTTGAAATTCAACTTTATTGAGGAGAGTTATTTGACAAAATGTATCGCATAAAACTGATCATCTTTACTTTCTACTCATATAACTCATAAACCAATGGTAGATAATATATAACAGCTCAACTCACATGGCCATTTGATCAAAATTACTTTCATACTCAAGAAAATTGCCAGTCAAGTATTCACCTGTTGATGATAGCTTCCACAATTACTTGGATTGGGTTTGCATCAGTAAGAAGATGAATGATCTCCATTGCATGTTTGACAATGCGAACAGCCATCAGTTTCTTCCCATTGTTGCGGCCATGCATCATCAGTGAATTGGTCAGTCTCTCAACAATTGGGCATTGGGCCTTGCGGAACCTTTTGACTGCATATCGTCCAGCAGTATGCGGAAGATAGGTAGCATGTTTGGCAGGAGTCACGGCAATGTAGTCATTGAGTGAAATATCACTGACCTGCAATTGACAAAGAGAATTGGGACTACTATATCAGTAACCGAGTCATGTTACAGCTATACCACATATTGCTCAAGAACCAGTAGAAACAGTAATTTCAGTGATATGATAAAACAGAAACTCATCTCCAAATCAACATTGCGAATACCAATGAAAATTAAACAACAATCATTCAGCAGCACTGCACATTTATAATATTGCATGCAAATTTATAAAACAATAGAAGTAATAGAAATCAAAAGCTATGAGTAATTACACTAATAAATTTAGAGGCATGATACAGATCTATCAACGACAATATTCATGCCTTGAACTTATTCCAATGAATTATTGATGGTTTGAATTTTATTTATCGTGCGCTATCATGTTTCCAAGATGCATTAAAAAATGATTGTCATTTTGTGGCTTCACCATTTGTTGTCCACTATTTCACTTAGAAATCAGATCGCTCAAGAAGTTACAACAGAAATTTTTGTTTCTTAATTATAGTGACAATTTGATGGTAATTTGAGGGATATTATGTGGAATTCTACATTTAGGGAATCCTCCAGAATAAATGACCTGTTCTACAAGAGACGCTACCTAATACGTAGAGCTGAATTGAAACAATAAATGAAAAATAAGAGAAATCCTTCTGTCTCATTCTTTCTCCCTACTTCCCTAGATATCCTTTGACATCTGTTTCCGTTTTCTGTTAAGAAACAGCCCTAAGTCCATTAAATACAAAACTGCCCAGCCATATACCTAAGTCTAATTTTTATGAGCTAGTTCCCAAACCTATGCAAGAAATACATAATACGGTATAGGCATGTTAACATGGCAAATGCTAAAAAACTATGATGCTAAAATGACAGGCATCTGACAGTAGATAATTATATGTTGCTACACATCTAATCACTTATACACATCCTCCTACACATCACAACATACATCTGACCATATCTTTTTTAATTTATCAAAATTAAGTACTTGTAACTTGTGGTAATCTATAATCAGGCTGGCATAGCAAATGTGTTCATTAACAAGTAAGTCACCTTTCACACTAAATGGCTTAGAACATAAAACCTTCTAGGAAAAAGGAGGAAAGACATCTTCCACACCAAAAAACTCAGCACATAGAACTACTTCAAAAATTAAAATGCAAAGAACAAAAAAGTGAGAAAGCAAATAGATTGCAACCTTCTACATTTAAGACATATCCTACCCTTACAGAAAGCATTATGTGCAACAAAAGTAGATATGCACAGAACATATCTGTTATGTATCAGGCACCATCAGTGCATGTTCATATCTGATATTCACTACACACTGTCATGGTTCTTCCAGCAAAGTATCCATTGTTACCCTAAAGCACCAAATCCCCTAGTAATCAACTTCATACTGAATCTTATTTCTTTATTTCTTCAAAATCATCATCACCCACAGCATAGTGGGCTCATATACCCCATCAAACCCCTATCCCATATTATATGCATCATAAAATCAAGTACTGTAGTATTCCAACTTCAAGCCTCTTTTATCCTCAAAAAAAAATTCCGATCTGCTGAAATCCGGACATTAAACCACATAACACATAGCCATTATCTTGTAACTTATGGAGGGCCGGCCCATGCACGAGACTCCCACCATTGCAGGGTCTGAAGGAAGATCAAAGGTACGGTGCCTTACATCTAAGTGCGGAGAGGCTATTTTCGTGTTTCAAACTCATGATCCCCAGGTCACATTGAAGCCATCCAATTCGCCCGCCCCCAAGGCTCCACCTCAAACATCTTGTAACCAATCAATTGTAGAACTCAAGTATTGCGTCACTCGTAAACACCCACCAAACAAAGCCAAAGTCCACATCTATAGACAAACAATAATTCAAAATACAAGAAACTAGAGGGATAAAAATTATACATAAAGATACATTTCCAATAAAATAAATAGTAATGAAGTTAAAATCACAGGATATCAAGGATTCGGGCAAAAAATAAAACATTTATCAATCAAAACCCAGCATCCTCGAGAACTTATCACAGGTCAGATTCATTATAAATTCCCAGAGAATTTTTCAAACTAAGATGACCAATGATAATTACCCAAAGTGCTTGCGAGATAAGGAAGAGAAAGCGAATCGAAACACAAAAAACTGAAAACAAATTGCTACAGGTAGATTGATCGGTGGAGTCATTGTGCTCTAAATGAACGCGAGAAACCCTAGAATCCAATCGATGAAACAATGAAGCGGAAAACAGGGAGAAGCGGCGAAGGTAGTGACCTGGACTTCCTCGAACGACCAGCGATTGAAGAGCTTCACCTCCTGTTCGACCGCCATGAGCGCCACCAAATGGAGCTCGCGAAGGCAAACGAAGATCGGACGGGAGAAGCAATCGAAGAGGAGCGCGGCCGCCGAAAGAAACCTACTAAGTTGACGCTAGGTAGGGAGGGCGTACCGGCCATTTTAACGTCGGGGAAGGGTGTATTTGATGGAGGGATGTGATCGCATCATCGGAGGTTAGGGTTTGTGCTAGGGCTGCAGATGGGCCGGATGGGGCCCGGGTCAATCACAAAGCCGATCTAACCCGGTTTGCATTCGATCAAAAACCTGGGCCCAGATCCCATCTTGTCCAATGACCAACAGTGCCATGTGGTCAGCTTGGGTCCATAAGAAATATTTTTAGATTGCATTTGATACATTATCGGATAGTAATATTAATTACTATATTTGATACACGTAGATAATATTATAATAAAATTATTAAAAATTTTGATTGACATGTTTAGTATAACAATCAGATTATTGATAATGTAATATCAATTTTTTAAAATATTTTTAAATTAAATTTATTAAAAATCACACCTAATGCATAAAATTTTCAATTTTTCTAAATAAAAAATAAAAATATATTATATATTATAATATATATTATATATTATATTATATATAATATATAATATAATATAATATATTATTATTATTATTATTATTATTATTATTATTATTATTATTATTATTATTATTATTATTTCTTTTCTTCTCTTTCCCCCGCACGCCACAACCACCCCAACCTTCGGCTACTTCACCCCTGATCCCTCGAGTGTCCGTGCCACCCCCTGCACTGTCCCCTGGCCTCCTAGCGATTTCGCATCCTGTACCCTTTGCAGTCGCCTCCATCACCACCTTTACCCACCCGTGCCTCACGCCCTGACCTGCACCACTGATCCCCGGCATCCCACACCCCGCGACTATCCGGCACAGCACCGTCAGTGGTGACTGGCGTCGCTTGATCTCCGCCGAGCCCAATCTTCTCCTTCCTTACACTAGATAAAAAAAAGGAGAGAAAGAGACCGTCGGCTCCTCCACGCCGTGTCCTCCTTCTTCTCCACATAGTGACTGCTGGCCATCGTTCGGAGAGGCGGCGGCGACTCGATGGCAACATCTAGGCAGCCGACGGTGCTGGATGCGGCCCGATTAACCAAACAAACAAAAAAAAGGGGGGGATGAGGGGTCGTCGGATTCCATCTTGACCGATATTTTCTCTTTGCTTCCCAATAGCTATCGACGACTGGTGGTTGGGAGATGGCAGTGGCCCGCCGATTCGTAGATTTTAGGGCTCTTGCTGGTCAGATTTTGTTGAGGAGGGCACTGGTTTTGACCTCTCCTCTTTCCACTGCCCATCGTGAGGAAGAAGATCGTTCGGATTTTTTAAGATATTTTTATGCAAAAAAAATATTATAAGATTATCAAATACGTGATAATCTAGATAGCCATCCCTCCTCTTGATAATTCAGATTACCTTATGTAATCTGAATTACTTGCTAATCTGGATTACCAATTTAAAAAGCATATCAAACATGATAATCTGATGGGGTTCTTTTAAATTACCAACAATCTAGATAGATTGTCAGCTATCAAATACAACCTTAGATCTGTTGGATCTTTCAAGCCAGATTAGATGCAGCATGACCAAAGCCCCACCTAGGCCCAGCACATTCAAGTGGAGGCCGAAGGGCATTTAGGTTTGGGCCTCATGTAAGCTTATTTTTTCTTCTTCTTCTTCTTCTTACCTTAAAAGAAAGTGTTCTTCATCGTATACTTACATAAAATACCAATGATGGGATAAATAACATGAAAATCAAAGGCAAATGTTATACAAAACAAGCTGTAAGAGGCCTCCAATTTTGTGACACGGCAATGAAAATGGATCAAGCTGCACATATATGAATATTCTAGAAAGGATGGATGCTTTAATTTGTGTTGGAAGTCGTAAAAAGAAAAGGTAAGAAAAGAAACATTGAAGTAGTTTTTGAGCGGGCATCTGCAGAACTGATCCAAGATCATTGGATACGGCTGGATAATTATGGTCGAGGTAATATTGCTGACCAGTAAGAACAAAATTCATGCTAATCTAAGCTTCAGCCCAAAAATTTGATAAGAATGATCCAAAAAAATTATCAGACTCAACTATGGCTACTATAAGAAGATTGGATAGAGTCCTGGAGAGAGATCCACCATATAACAAAACTAAACCATATGTCAAGCTTTTAAAAGCTCCAACTTACTCGTGCAACATCGGATTAAGGTATTCTTCGGGTGTGGTTTATTTAGTAATAAGGGCTAAATTCTATTATTTGGATTATGAGGTGGGCTGATGAACATAAAATATTGTTTTCCAAAAAAAAGTTTGATCAATATATCTCCCAATTTAAAAAAATTTAGGTAAAACAACTAAAAATAAATATGCATAAAATGAACAAAGGTACATATGAACAAAAGGAACAAAAAAAACTTAGGATTGGCAGAAGAAGCTTCACATTTTTCTCTCTCTCTCTCTCTGTTACATAGCTCTATCTCTATTTATACAACAACAAGTCAATGTTACATAACTGGACAAAAAGAAAGAAAGAAAGAAAGAAAGAAAGAAAAATTCAAGAAAAATTTGCCTATATCTGCCTATGTCAATCAAGAAAATTTTGGCCATACCTAGCCATATGAATAAAAAAAAAAAACCTATATTTGCCCATATTAGCAAAAAAAATCTCCCCAAACAAACAATGATGCAGGTGGGCAACAAACAGCAATTTGCCAGCTAAAAAAATCATGACAAGCATGAGTCACGGATTTGGTGAAAACATCTACAACCTGAACATGAGAAGATATATATATGAGAAAAATAAATGGCTTTATCTTGCGCATGCTCAGAAGATAATAGCAGTCTACCTCCATGTATTTCTCGTACATTTATGATATATAGGACCGGTAGAATATAAATAGCACATGTATTATTAGCATAAAGAGGTGTGGGGTTTTGACATGGTACACCAAGTTCCAAGAGTCATAGGCAAACAACTTCAGAGTTAATTGATGATATCGATTGATATTCTGCCTTGATGGTGGATTTAGCCACTCAATCCTGTCTTTTACAGTTCCATGAAATTGGTAAGGTACCTCAACAACCATACCAACCAATGATAAAGCATCATACATTGAGATAACTACATAGTCTACATCAACAAATGTAGCAATCTAAGTGATAGATTTGAGGAAATAATTGTTGCCCAGCTATGAACCCAAGAGAGAGGATGAATTGAGTTCTTAAAAAAAAAAAAATAGAAATTGTATCACAAAAAGTACTTAGATGAGATATGTAATGTGCAGTGGCAAAAACAAGAAATGTGCAGAGTATTCCAGTGAAAAGTAAGAATTAACACAAGAAGACAAAAAGAGTAATAAAGATATCATAAATAAGAAGAGTTTATAGTGGTTCGGTGTCAACCTTACATCTACATCCACTCTCCAAGCTCCTATTTGAAAATTCAATCCACTAATCGTATTTAATGATTACAACATCGAATTCCATGCTTTTCTCAAGCTAGACATTTATTTTTCGAGTACAAACCAATCCTACACACTCCGATTCTAGTTCGGATCAACTTTTCTCAAGTTTTGGAACCCCCAAAACTTATACACATAAGAGCAATAAGATGAAAAGAGTTTTACAATAAAAAACAACTTTAGTTCCTTAATAAGCACAATATAATAATAAATGCACTTTACACAAATTTGAAGAAGCCTTTAAAATTATCCTCAGTTGGGATGGAGAGTTGAATGAGCTTTGGAGAGTGGTTGAGCTTGAATTGAATGCTTCTTTTCTTGGAGCTTAAATTTTTTTTGAAAGATTTTTCTTAAGTTTTTCCTTTTTTAGAATGCTTTTATACCTTTAATCAATGCTGGAGAATGTCTAATAGCCGTTTAGAGCTTTAGAGAGTGATTAGGAGCATTAAATGTGTCAAAAATAGGTTAAAAAACTAATCGTTATGGGTCATATCTGTAGGGGGTGACCCATGGGTTGCCTCCTGGGAAAAGGGTCGTCCCATGGGTTGCCCTTTTCGGACAGCAAAATAGACTTTGTATTTTGGGCCTGGTAACAGCAAAGGTCACCCATGGTTGTCCCTTAGCAAAATAGTCGTTCCATGGATCGTCTCTTTTTATGTGCCAATCTAAAATTCAGTGAGTCATCATCTCTTTTGAAAAGGATGACTTAGGGTCCCTCATTTTCTCCAAAATATATTTTTTTTAATTTTTGATTTTTGAAACTTTCAAAATTGTCTTCAAATGATCCGAAGTCATCTTGAATGTATTTTGACTTCTGAACAACATCATTTTTATCTCCAACTTAATATTATAAATTTTAGTAACATTATAAATTATAAATGGTAGTAACATTATAAATTTTAGTAACATATTATTCTTATATGATACCATCGTAACATTATAAATTTTAGTAATATCTATTAATAATCATCATAATATTATATATTTTTATTATAATTTTTAAAATTATTACAATAGAATATAATTTCTTACGATATTTATAAGATACCATTGCTATATAATAATTTTTAGTAACGTTCTTGATAAAGTGCTGCAATATTATATATCTTTTATGATATTTTTTAAAATTATCACAGAGAATATTTATAGTAACACTCTTTTTGAGTGTTACTAAAATTTTATCGCTGTAAACTATTTTTTTTGTAGTGCGATCCACCATATATTAGAAAAATATCTCTAGTCCTTCTTAAATTTTTGAAAAAAATTTCACAACTTTTTAATGATCCTCTTTTGGATCCACATGAAACTTGCTTGTTATACCCAAAGCATAAGCGACATCAAGTCTGATGCAAGTATAAGATACATAATAGATCCTATAGTCGAAACATAAGGATTTTACTTATTTTTTTCTCTCTTCAGGTATCTTAGAAGACATCTTCTTAGAGAGATGTATGTCATGACTTATGGATAAGCAAGCTCTCTAACATCTATCCATATTGAATCTTTTCAACATTAGTTTATGTACCTCGACTGGTACAAGCCTAGCATCCTCTTAAATCTATCTCTATAGATTTTACACTAAGCATGTAGATGCTTCACTTATGTCTTTCATGGAAAACTATGATAGCGATGTCTTGATGGATTGCAACATTGGGATATCATTTCCAATGAGTAGTATATCATCTACATATAAAAGTAAGAAGACAATACACTCTCACTTATCTTTTTGTACACACATGATTTATCTATTTTTTTTATGAAGCCAAAGATTTGATTATTTCATCAAAATAGATGTTTCAACTCCTCAATGTTTGCTTTAATCTATAAATAAATTTTTTTAGCTTGCATACTTGATTTACTCTTTTACTAAAGATAAATTTCTTTGGCTGAGTCATGTAGATTTTTTCTCAAGAATTCTATTGAGAAAAGTAGTCTTCACATCTATTTGTCAGATCTCATAGTCATGACATACTGTTATAATAAGTAAAATCTGAATGGATTTGAGCATAGCTACTGATGAAAAAAATTTTCATAATCAACATCTTATCTTTATTTAAAATATTTTACCACTAGCCTAGCCTTATAGGTTTCTACTCTATCATCAGCTCCAATAATCTTTTTGAAGATCTATTTACAACCTATTGGGGTCACACCCTTAGGCACATCAACCAACATCCATACTTGTTGGTATATATGGAGTTTATTTCAGATTTCATGGCTTCAAGTTATCTATTAGAGTTATACTCTGACTGCTTTTGAATAGGTCATAGAATCATCATTCTCAATGATGTGTAGCTCATTGTCATTCTTAATGATAAATTATATCTGAGAGGTATATTACATACTCTCTCTAACCTTAGAGAGGAAGTGTGTATTGTGATTGTACCTCATCAATGGATATTTCTGATTAAGGATCAACTTGTGGACTATCCATAAGTTGTTATGGGATGGTTTGTAAGTCTTAAACTTCTTCTAGTTCAATTATCTTTCCACTACCCCTTTTTTGGATAAACTCTTTTTCGAAGAAAGTAGTGTGCTTACTAACAAACACTTTTATTTAGTAGGATGGTAGAAATAGTATCCCATACTCTTCCTAGGATAACCTACAAATTTGTACTATCTGATCTAGCACTGGATTATGTCTTTCAATTCTTTTGATATAAGCATGGGAGCCCATATCTTCAGATGTTTGAGGCTCGACCTCTTTTCTTTTCATATCTTATATGGAGTATTAGTAATAGATTTAGATGGTATCTTGTTTAGAATATATACAGTAATTTCTAGGACATATCTCTAGAATGAGATTGAAAAGTCTGTGAAGCATATCATGGACTGTACCATATCCAATAAAGTGTAATTTTTTTTTTACAAACTTGTGGTATATAAGGAGGAGTCCATTCAAAATTTTTTTTTTTATTTAAGATGATTAAAAATTAACTAGTTAAGTATTCACCCTCTTGATCAGATCGAAGAGCTTTAATACTCTTATCAGTTTATTTCTTAATCATACTTTGGTACTCCTTAAACTTATCAAAGGCTTCAGATTTATATTTCATCAAATACACATATTCAAATCTTGATAAGTCATCAATGAAGGTGATGAAGTAGAAGTATCCTCTCTAGCCTGTGTTATCATTAGGCTGCAAACATCCATATGTATGAGGCCAATAACTCACTTGCCTTTTTTCCATGTCTAATAGATGGAGTCTTGGTCATCTTATCTGTGAGATAAGATTTATAAGTTTTATATGATTCAAAATGATATAGATCCAAAAACTTTTCTTTGTATAACTTATTTATTCTTAACTCAATAACCTGGCTAGATCTCTCTGGCTGGGCCTTCTTCAGTATGATTGGGATGTGTTTCGAGTTGAAGCAGGGGTTGGTGATCAACCCATCAGGGCTATCATGTCAAGCCTACTGGGGACTGAGGTGGCCTCTTTGACACAGGGTCACTTCTGAATGCACCAGAGCTTCGTCTGTTGGTGCAAAAATGTGGACTGAGGTAGTGGAACAACTTGTCGAGCCAAGATCAAAGGTGTCTGACCTTGGGCCGACCACCTTAGATACAGTGGAGACCATGAGCCAAGGTATTGCAGTTGAGGCTTCATTTGGCGTTATCATTGAGGGCTTGTATGTGGTAGTCAGGGTGTCTTGAGCGGCTTGTATAGAGGCTGGAGGCCAACTTATGGGGGTGACTCCAACAGGTGTGGATGTAGCAGATTGAAAGAATAGTGCCTGCAAGCCAATCACATATATGATATGATAGGACTTTATTATTTTATCTTCCTACTCATGTACATAGCATTGATTATTTATTAAGAATATATGAGATTGTATTTTATCATATATTATATCTTATTATTTTATTTATGACTTAATGAAAGATTAAGATGAACCCTATAGATTAGGACAATGATTTTAGGATCATAATCAAATCATATCAGTGAGATCTAAAATCTTGATAGTCCTAACTAAAATATTTTTAGTCATAATTATTGAGTTGGAGATCAATGATATCGTAAGACGGACATATCCTTTGTATGTTTAAAATAGAGGGTGATTGATCTCACAATCACTTATGTAGCGATTTTAATATAAGGATGTAGGTGCTTATTGGAGAATGAGTTCACTAAACTGACTCACAGGGAGAATATCTAGTGGAGCCTTACAAGCATATCAATTGATGATTCTCAAGTAGGAATGGTGCAAGTGATTCTTAGATCTAAGATTACTATGGTACCTTATGTATATAGATCTATGTCTTGATCTATATCTAGCATGACTCTTTGAGATATGAGATATTTTTGATATGATGAAGTATGCATGGAGGTTGTAAGTGGTCAACAAAGAATCACTCACTCCTTGTAAGAGGAGAGTACATCCTATATGGTCTCATACGATGATGACTCAGAAAGTTTTGGTCAAAGCATAATGAAAATTAAAAAGAGTTTCTAATATTTCATCAATCAAGTCATCATCATATATTGAGTTACATATGGATAAGTATTTGGGCTAGACATAATTCTATACCTATGGTTATCTGAGATGTTATATAATTGAAGGATTGAATTATACGATAACTTTCCATGAAAAAATATTTAGGTTATTCCGTCAAAATTTTATATCTTTGGATAGTTATGATACATTTCTAGATATCAATCTTGACTTGTAGGCTCTTATGAATTAAAAAATTTAATTCAATAATTAATTAGATGAGTTCTAATTAATTGATACACTTGGGCTTAACATATTTTGGGCCTAATTAATTAAAAAATTCTAATTAAGTTAGGTAAACATGAGCCTGGGTCTACTGCTGGCTAGATGTAAAATCTAATAGATCACATACTTATGAAATTGTTATCAAGGACCAAAGATTAGTAATTATTTAATTTGGATCTTAGAGGACTTAATTGAATAGATTACTATATTATAAATTTATGAGAAATCCTAGAGGACTATAAATAAGCATACTAACATATGTTATAACCCTAACCCCAACTCACGCCATAGAGAGCTCACGCCCAAAATAGCTCATGCCAAAGGAGAGGTTGAACTCCTTGAGAAGGGATTTGGCAAAGATGAGTTGAGGGAGAGGTCCTTGATCAATTCTTGTGTGGACTAGTGTTAGAGGGCATTTGCTTGGGTGTTTAGTAGAAATCAGTCAAGCAACAAATAATCTAAGATCCTCTTAGAGGTATTCATATTCTTCTTTTGTTGTTTGATTATTGTTTGGTTTGTATTTGGTTGTAATCATCAAGATGATCTTGATTTTGGGTTCGAATCATATGTTTTCAATTGTTGAATATATGTAAAAATTTTAAAATCCTATCTTCCGTAGTGCATCCGAATTTCAAGAGTGGTATCAAAGCCATGCTTGATTGATTCAATCAAATTTTATATTATTATTTGGCATAGATTAGATCTACTTCGTAATATGTCATGATTTGATTATGCATGATATTTAGTTGCTGATTTGTTGCATCAATTGTAAAAACAAAATCATTTTGTACATAATCAAACCTTGGCATGAGATGTCATTGCTTGATAACTTATGTGACAAGTTTGGACAGCCTACTACCGTAAGAAAATCACTATGGAAAGGCTGCCTCATGCATGTGATGCATGAGGTAGGGGCTGCTACGGTAGCTACGCATCAAGGGCATGCTCAACACCCTATCCCACCGTCAAGGCTTGATCACAACAGCATGGTTCATGGCTGCAACTTGAGTTCCATGGAAGAAAGATCCTTCAATCAAAATTCTAGGATATTTGGACTTCTCACGATGTTAAAAGATTAATTGGAAGTGTACTAAAATTCATAATCCCAATTAGATTAGGATTCTTATTGATTAGAGTTGTAAGTAAACTAGAATTTTGCAATCCTAATTGGATTAGGATTTGAATTAATATTGACTAGATTTTCACAAACCTAATTGGATTAGATTTCAATTAAAGTTGACTAGATTTTCACAAACCTAATTGGATTAGGATTTGACTAAAAGTTGAATTCTAGTGGACTTAAGTCAAATGTTGACATATAGTTGACTCATAATTAACTAATGTAAAAACACTAGATTTTTTGCATTCCTAATTAGATTAGGAAGTAAGTAAAAATCAAAATTTTTTACCTAATTGAAATTGGGCCAAGAGTTGAGCCCATATGGTAATTAAAATAAAATTGGGTCAAGAGTTGAGCCCAAATCATAATCCAATGCTAGTTGGCCCAAAAGTTGGACCAACAATGCAAGCACATCCATGCTATTGGCCCAAAGTGGACCTAGGCCATAAAATTAAAAGAAAAAGAAGTACTATTCAGAGTACTTTAGTATTTGACTTTGTTATATCTACGAATATCTCACTAAATTCTAATAGCAATACTTAAAAAATTTTGTCAAGATAAGAAGCAATATGGAAAGAGAAATTTTATTGATAAAATTGTTCTTACAAAGTCAGTTTATGATCAAGACCAAAAACCAAAATATAGAACAACTTGTCAAAAAGAAAGAAAAGTGCCTAAGGAACTACATGGGGAATAGGGACAGTTTCTTCCTGTTGAGTTTCCATAGATGAGGTGTCATGCATGTAGAATTTTCAAAACTATTTTGAAACATACCATAGAAGAACAGATTAAAATAATTTTTAATCTATGCATGCATAGATCTAATCTAACATTTATGGTTCTAGTTTATATGATGAAAAATAAGACGAAAACATGCATTTGATTTCAAAATAAAATAATAAAAAATACTGTCTAAAGTGCTATACTCCTTCAAATTGGATCTGAGGATATCTATAGGTTCTGTTGAAGCCGTATACACATCTGACCTCCATGGATATCCACATAGGGCTGAAGCAGATAGAAATACCCAAGATCATTGAGGTGCCAGCTCTCTTGTAGATCTCATTCCTTCAGGTTCAGATCTAATCTCTTTCTTTGACCATCGTAGAAGAAGATCCAAAGATAGATCTATGTGCGAACTCCTTTCGCACAGGATTGGAGGAAACAGAAGATGACAGAAGAACTCCTTCTCCTTCTCTATTGCTAATCTCTCTTTAATCTCTCTCTCCCTTTTTAGAGTGGCCGACCAAGAGGAGATGGGGCATGTGGATCTCGGTGGAAGTAAGAGGAAATGGGGCAGCAACACAGATGAATGAGTGATCAATCTCCTCACACACGCAAGACCCATCCCTTCTTATAATTGGCAGCCAAGGGGGTTAGGATAGAGTTTGGGATGAACTTGGACTATTATCTGATAAGAGTTTAACTTCAAAATTAGCCTTATCTTATCCCAAAAGAAAGAGGAGATAGAGGTTATCAGGAGGGGGTGCTAACTTTGAATCTGCGCCCTCTCTCTCCCTCACTTTTCTTATCACACATGGTGGATGCCAATATGAAATTGGCACCCCATGTTGACGTGGAGGAAGAGAGAGAGTCCCAATCTATTGGGGCTCTGAGATTTGGATTCAATTTTGATTCAATTCCAATTCAATTCAAAATCAATTCGAGCCCAACCTGAACCAAACTTAATCCTAATCTAATTAGGATTTAACCTTGAAACCATAAGCCCACTTAGACTCAATTAGGTCAAGTCCAAATAAATTAAATCTATTTTAATTATTTAGGACTTGATCTTCCAACTTGATTTTATCAAATGGACTGCAACAATTGCAATTAGGTGCTCCTAGCTAACAATTAGCTGCTTCAGTGCTTGTAACTTTTACAAGTTGATTTAAATTATCAATTATATTGATAATTTAATCATGATCTAATCATTTGATCTGATCAAACTTCTTTTGTATGTGATCCCATAGATTCTGCTCTATCTGATAGTGAGATGTATCATGATCTCCATCATAGTGTCATCGAAATACCTTTGATGGGTTAAAATAATTTCAACTCTCACTCATCAAGGATCATCGATCTAGATCGATTTAAGTGAGCTCTCACAACCACTAGTGACGTCTAACCAGTATGTGGTGGTAACCCAACATAATAGAATAATAGAATTCTCAGATGTAGTTACCATATGATTCAATTTCTCTATCGTGAGTCCCGATAAGATGGAAGTTATGGAAACTCGTCAAATCTTAACATCTGTCATATGAAAAATTTGATTAGCTTAAATCCAAATCATGATATCGATGGAAACTCCTTTTTATCTATCTGTAACACCCTGAATTAGCAAAGTGGTAATCTAAGAGATTTGCAATTGTATTTAGTATTCACGTATGTATAGTATAGCTGTTCACCATATATTTAAGCATTTAAATGTTAATTAGATAATGGTAATCAAGTAAAATTTAGTTGCTAATAAAGAAGGAAAATGATTGAAGAATGAAATTAATGATAGTGGTATTGGAGTTTAATTTTGATGGTTATTGAGCATAAAATGAGTGATATTTTGAAGAATAATTAAGGTAATATATGGTGAGTGATAATTTTGAAGTATAAATCAATGATCGATAATAAGTTTTGAAACCTAGGGAATGGGTTGACTCAGTTTTAAGGAGGATCGACTAAGTCACAAAAATCATAAGCATATCAGAAAGAATTATGGTGACATGTAGGTTAGTCGACCCAGCTTCATGATGAGTCGACTAAGTTTTAGACTAAGCTAGCTCAGTCTCAAGTGAGTCGGCTAAGCTGCGGGAACAGCAGAGAGACAGATTTTAACTTGGGTGTTTAAGTTAGAATTTAAAAAGTAATTTTAATGGGATGACCTAGCAGCTTGGTTAAATAAAGAAAGAACTAAAAATTCAGCTTGACAACACCTCAGCATGTCTAAATTTTATGAAATTTTTATGGATTGACACCTAGCAAGCAGCTTTCTTAGTTTATTCTATTTCAAAGGGTTATCCACTGATTTTTTTTATTTATTTTTTATTGTTTGGGGTTCTTTAGTTAAATGAAAAGGATAGGGAGAGAAGAGGGCTGGAAAAGGTGATGTGCTCAGCTAGAAATCAAGAGGAATCTAGCTAGAAAAAGATGAATTAGTGGAAGATGGTTTGTGACAAGAAGGTTGCTGAATCTGTTTTAATGGCAGCAAGATTTTAATCATTTAAGATAAGAATTTTAATCCCTAAAATAGATACAAACTGAATCTTGAGTTATTACTATCATACTTGATGTCTTGGTAAACAAGTATGCATTTAAACTTTAGTTTGAGGGTGAATTGTGGTTAATTTCTAGAAATTGCTCAAATGGTGTTAGTGATTCATTGAAGTTGTATTAGTGGTTGTAGTATTCCAGCTAATTAAGGTAAAAGCTTCAAACTTGAGACTGAACTTAAATGAAATACTGAATGATAATTAGGAGACCTGATATTCTAAGTGAATTGAAATATATAGTTTGCCAACTTAAATTGGGAAATTAATGTGGTTGCTGATTTTATGGAAACTGTATGAACAGTTTTAGCGATTAGATGATATGGTTGTATTAGTTGAATTTAAGATAAGTTAGGGAATTGAAATACAGATAAATTACTGAAAATATTCAAGTTTATAGTGAAGTTTAGCTAATCCTAAGCGGGGCAAAACAAGATGGAATGAAAGTAAGAATTAGGAGAGCTAAAGAATAAATCTAAGAAGCAAACAATCAATTCTATATTCATGTACTATGTAAATTTGTATTAATCAGTATGTATCGACCTTATAGACAAGAAAGAGAGCTTAAGGAGAGCTTTGGGAGAGTCAAGCATCAAAAGAGTTCAATAGCTATTAAGAGGTCAGTGGGTGTTCCTATCTAATCTTGGTGTTTTTGTTCTTATGGTATTACTATGAAAGCAGCTAATATTAAAAGGAGTAAATTTAATTTTTATTGTTCTTCAGCTTATATATGTATATGCAAGCATGGAAATAAGAAATGATTTTATATAGCAAAGTTGTTCAGAATATATATGCTTATGTGTAATCAATTTGGAAACATAACATTTTGGTTTGATAATGATTTGAAATATTTTTTAGTATTTGAAATTCAGCTTTTCAGTATTTGAAACTTTATTCAGCATTCAATGAAAAGGCTATCCATGAGAGTGATCAATCCATCGGATGTGCCTTAGCATTAGCATCAGCAGTATGTTCGTGAGGGCTCAGCAATATCAGATGCTTCATATCGACTGCCATGGTAGGAGTGCATTGTCGGATAGTCGACGGTAGTCCAACAATAGTATAACTCATTATTTAATTTATTTTGTTTGGTACATTAAAGTTTGGAAGTATATTAAAAGTTTCAAAATTTCAGCAATAGCATAATTCATTATTTGGTTTACTTTTGTTCAGCATATTAAAGTTTGAAGGTGTATCAGTAGTTTCAGCTCTATGTGCTATATTTAGTTTTATGTATTATACTCAGCTCTATGTGTTATATTAAGTATGTAAGTTAAGCATTCTTGTTTTTTCATTGTTAGATGGTCATTCACTCACTGGGACTTAGGTCTCACTCTCCCTCACTTCATTTCATTGCAATTTTGGAGCATGATAGTCAGAGATAGAGATAAAGCAGTAGCATTTTCTTCAGTACTCATACTGAAAAGGGGTTAGCTATGCTAGCTAATGATGGGAATATATACATACACATTTGGAGATGTTTTAGAGATTTGAGCTGGTTAAGTCTAAGTGTGAGAAGAATACTTTTTGAGATGTATTATATGTGGTTTGTAAATCAAAAATATTCTAATATATATATATATATATATATATATATATATATATATATATA
Organism: Elaeis guineensis; assembly: GCF_000442705.2. NCBI lineage: Eukaryota > Viridiplantae > Streptophyta > Magnoliopsida > Arecales > Arecaceae > Elaeis > Elaeis guineensis. The sequence goes on from NC_025993.2 coordinate 123,898,220, forward strand.
TATATATTTTGCATATGAATTATATGTACAAAGTATGAAATGATGAATGAAACCTGTGTTTGATCTTTGAGCAATGTTGAGTTAAATTAAGATGTTTGTATAGATTGAAGATGTTTTTGCATAAAGTGTTAACAGAACTCAGCTCGGCTATTATTTTGTGGTACCCTCATCCGGTATCAAGGGTGGGGTGCTACACGATCACCTTGCTGCGGCACAGACTTAAGGATTCAGCCTCTCAAACTTATAGGATACTTCTTATCTACTAAGATCATAGATCTCATTTAGATTTGTACCCTACTCCTACAATGATCCTACTATAGCCAACGAACATTATAAAGATCTCAATGGCTAAGGAATCATGTTTATATGCAATCAAACTATAACAACCTCACTGTGAGCAGTCGATGCACCGCAGATCAAAGAATTACTCATACCACTATAGCATCGAGTTGATCACTGATGAGTAAATAGACATCTATGTAATCTCTTGTGTGGTCATGCTCAGTATCGATATTCTCTAACAACCATCTACACTCTCGCTCAGTATCCCCATACTGTAGATTAGAGACTCTTCTATTTTGAAAAAAGTAATTCATGCACCAATCTAACCGGATCATTCACCATCTCTATGATGATCCATCAATCGAAAGTAATTCAAGAATTAATCATACATGCCTTTTAATTCTGAACTCTTAAGAATATGTATCTTTAATTTATTAATTCTTAGAATGATTCTTGAACATATTAAACAAGAATGGATAAAATGCCCATTTTATTGATAATTCAATGTTTGAGTATAAATATATGTCCTAGAACTATTATAATTGTCTTGCCATATTGACTTTTTAGGACATACATCTAACAATTTTTCACTTGTCTTAAAACTAATTGACCACAAACCAAAGTCCCATCTTCTCAAGGTGGACTTCAATCTTTTGCTGGCTCAATCATTTTGTTAGTGGGTCTGCCACGTTGTTCACAGAATCTACTTTTCACACCTCGATGTACTTCTTCTCGAGATAGTCGCATATGATATAAAATCGTCACTCAATGTGCTTAGATTTCTGATGAGATCTGAACTTCTTAGCGAGTGCTATGGCACCATTATTGTTACAGTATAGAGCGATGGCATCCGATGTCATTATGTCAAGTTTTGTTATGAATTTTTTATACTAAAAGGCTTCTTTTGCAGCATCCGAGGCAGCAATATACTCAGCTTCTATTATCGAATCTACAATGATAAATTGTTTGAAACTCTTTCAGCTGGTGGCACCACCATTGCATACGAACACATATCCTGATGTAGATCTTCTACAATCAAGATTGTATATAAAGTCTGAATTAGTATATCCTTTGACCCGCAGCTCCGATCCTGCTCTAAAGATTAAAAATAAATCTTTAGTTTTCTCAAATACTTAAGGATGTTCTTCACAGCTATCCAATGCTCTTCACTAGATTCGATTGATATCTGCTCATGATGCTCGTAGCAAGGACAATATCAAGTCGAGTACATAACATGGCATACATGAGGCTCTTTGTAGCTAAAGCATAAGGGATCTTGCTCATACACTCAATTTTTTCAGACATGCTTGGACACATCTTCTTGGAGAGAATAATACCATGCCTAAGAGATAGAAGTCTTCTTTTAGAGTTTTTCATGCTGAATCTCTTCAGTACTTTCTCTATGTATATTTTTGTGATAGGCCAAGCATCCTTTTGATCTATCTATATAGATCTTTATTCTTAGAATATAGGATGCTTCTCCTAGATCATTATGAAGAATTTTTTGGACAACTATCTTTTGATCGAGGTCAGTATGAGAATGTTATTTTCAATAAGGAGGATGTCATCCATATACAATACAAAAAATATGACAGTGCTCCCACTGACCTTCTTGTAGATACAAGGCTCCTCTTTGTTCTTGATAAAATCAAATATTTTGATTTCATCATTGAAACGAGTGTTTCAACTTCGATAAGCTTATTTTAATCCATATATGGATCTTTACAGCTTGCAGATTTTGTAATCTCCATCACTGAATGTGAAACTTTAGGCTACTTCATATGGATATCTTTCTCAAGATATCCATTCAAGAATGTTGTTTTTGTATCCATATAGGATGTCGCACATCCGAAAATATGCATGCAAAAAGTAGAACAGATAGTAAAATTTTTTTTGATCTAAATTAATACTTTAATATATCTAACATGCATTAAGTAGATCTAATCTATAGGCAAATATGATCGATCAATGCATTTTAAGATGCTGAAAAATAAATCAGATATAAATAAAAATTAAAAATTGAAGATCTGATCTCTATATCTTTGCGCGGGTAGTCTTTCATCACAATCTGATGATCGTGATAATCTGATGGTATTTCTACAGAGCCGCACATACTTCCAATCTTTATGGATATCCACACGAAGTCTTTGATCCGATAGAAGCTCCTGACTTCATCGGGGTGCTAGCTCCCTTACAGAAATTATTTCCTGATAGTTGATTCTGATTTCTTCTTCAAATCTCTTAGACTCCTTCAGATCTCTAAAGAGAAATAGGAGGAAGAAGATGTGGAGAAGGAAGAAGAAAACCTTTCAGAAAATTTTTCTCTTTTATTTTTCTCTCTTCTCAAAACCTAGATGAAACTCCAGGACCCTCCACGCACAAAACCTCATGCCCTAAGAAAGCCCACACCTCTCTTAATTTTTTTTTCATGCCCCAATCTGATTTCATGGTAAATCATTCATATTTGTCGCACAAAAGAAAAAAGTTTTTAATGGTTGGCGTCAAGAAAGAGTTTGAATGAAACCAAACTCCAACAAGATAAGGATTAATCCTTATCAAGTTTTAAACTTGAATTCAAATCAAATTTGAATTTAAATTTGAACCAAACTTCAACCATATCCGGGCGTGGATGAGAAGAGGTGACAACACAATTTGGCATAAAAATTCCTCATGCAAAACTGAGAATGGCATGGAGAGAAATATGGCATCATGAAGCATGTGGTGCAACGGAAGAAGTCCAATCCAGTTTGGACTTTTGGTTGATCCAATTAGGTCCCTATCCAAATCCAATTTGGTTAGACCCAAATATAGAAGAGAACCTAATCTAATTAGAAACCTAATCTCATCAATGAGATCCTAATCCAATTAGGAATTAGCTAAATCTAATTTCTGCTCAAATCAGAAATTGATCCCTCTCACAATTGAATTACCTCATAACTCAATTAGGTTTGATCTTATCAAATTTAAAAATAAGTCAAATCGAATCCAATTCAATTAGACTTGATGTGAACCTTATTGCTCAATCAAATTAAGCCAATTAATAATTCAGTTACTAATTAATCCTTTTATACTTCACTCACTCTTAGCAAATTACTTTATTACACCTCTTGCACTGGATTAATCATCAATCATATTGATGATTAAACCCAATAGTGATTCATTATCACTAATTAACCATCTAATCTGATAAAAATCATTTTTGTATATGATCCAATTATGGGAAAATTCAGTGCAGGAGTAAAATGATAATTTTAAAACTTTTTCAAAATCACTATTTTACAGTAAAAATTATTAATTAATCTAATTAATTAACATAAATTTATCCTACACTAGGATCTAAATATGATATATAGCATGCATTCATTTAAATTTAAAATTCAAATGCGAACAGTAAACACTTTACTGTAATGTGTTCAGAACACAATACCTTTGTGCGGGTAGTAGATCGCCACAATCTGATCACCGTTGGAAGAGTCTGATCGTCGCGACGTAGCCACACAGCATGTCTGACCTCTGCGGATCATCCACATGAAGCTCCCGATCTGATCGACTCCTCACGAGTGCTAGCTCGTTGTAGAGTCCTTTTGACGGCCGATGCTGATCGAACTCCTTCGATCAATGTCTGTTGATTCTTCGGATGCTCTGGATCATCAACAAACGTGCTTGAGAGGATGTTGAAGATCTTTCTGAGATTTTGTGGGCTCACGACACTCGTAGCTCACTTTCTCACTTCTCAAATTCCAGGCTAAAACTCTAGGGAACTCACCGAAAACCTTACACCCACTTTTCTCTCTTTTCTTTCTTTTTCTCTTTGAAGGATATGGACTTTTTTCTCATGCACAAGACTTCTCACGTCCTAAAATTTTTCTCTAAAAATCTTCTTCTTGCATGCCCCACTCTTCTCCTCCTTTTATAACAACGTCAAACGTCTTATCCAAAAGAAAGGATAAAGATGAGTAATTGCACATTTGAATTCAAATCAAATTTTGAATTCAAATAGACACCAACTCATCCCTTATCCACTAAAGGTGTGAGGCATGGCTTAAATTGTGCATGAAGTGATTTCATGAGAAACCTTTTCTCATGTAATAAATGGGGCGTAAAAAAGGGATAAGGTGCAAAGATTGATTGCCCATTCAAATTCAAACTTTATTTTGAATTTGAATAGCCAACCAATCATCCTTATCTATTCATATAGCACATTAAAGTGGGGCGTGGAGAGGGCTTGGCGTGAGAAAAAAATTCATGAGAAGTTCCTTCTCATGAATTCAAATGGGTGCAATGGAAGTGAGGTGGCGCATGGAGATTGGGTCAAGGTAGTTTAATTATTTAAACCAACCTAATTGAACCAAATAAGTTAGGTCCAATTAGACTAATTTAAATCTAACTAAATTAGGCTTAATTAGGCTCAATAAAATCCTAATCAAATCAAGAATTGATTAAGCCCAACCCTTGATCAAATCAGGGACCAAACCATCTCGACGATTAGGTCAACTCTTAACCTAATCGGGTCAAACCCAACTGAATCCAATTCAATTAGACTTGATCCAAAAATAATTACTCAATCAAATTGAGTTAATTAGCAATCAAATCACTAATTAAACCTCTCATAAATACTGAGTCCAAATCCGATGGGCAATCAAGCATCAGAATTCATCGATATGTAACCCTGATCGAAAAATTCCAACTAGTGGGACTCTTGACCCCGGTATCCATAATGTGTGAAACTCATGATCAGAGAATCCTGATTCTCGATCACGAGTCTCAAACATGTAGGATTCTACATCAGCCATCAGATCAGATAGGAACCTCTAATGTGTGTGACCCCACAGGTTTGAACCTAAGTCGGTAGCACAGGAACCAATTCCTGTACTAATTGAAGTGACCATCTAGCAATGGTACCCGATGTTCAGATAGGTCGAAGAGTCACAATCGCAACACTCAGAACCTACATGAATATGGTTACTGTATAATTCATCCTTTTGACCCCTGTGTTTAGGATGACTCAGGGTTAAACTGTCAACCCTGATCAGATCATCCGAATCGTGCTCAACTCAAACAGTCCTGTGACTCCTCACAAGAACTACCCTGGCCAAGATTTTGTTAAATTAAAACATGACTGTACACAGCTCCTAAACTGGAGTGGTCAATCTCATCTTGACACACGCACTGACAAGTCAAGTACTTGACTACACCCAGCAGCCTTCCGTCACTCAATTAAAAATTTAGGTATTCCAGTGCCTAAGTACAGTGAGTTGCTTGCAAGTCACCGTGGCGGTCTCAGATCGGAGGGACATTTGTATCCATATCCCATCGGAGCAAATCTTGACAGCAGAAATAGCTTCGGAGTCAGTCATGTTCAGTGCAGATGTACCCTTATATCTCACCTGTATGCCATACCAGTGTCTCCACACTTTTTGGTTAAGAGGACAACCAACCTATATGGCATACAACGACCTATGCTTGATAAACGTTGTTGTCCTTGGTAACAACGTATCATTTGGTCGTGAACTGGTTTAAGGACTAAATGACAAATCTTTCTTTGTCGAGTCTAAATAGTCCTAAAGACTTCACCACAACATAGGAATTCATTAGAAGATGAAACATTTTATGATAAAAAAATATCAAAATAATTTTTATTAATTTATAATTCATGTACAAATATAAAAATAGGCACAACCGTCAACAGGCTGATGATTGGCTTTGGGATACTATTCCTAATACCAATAGGTTCTATTCTATCTAGTAGTAAGATATACTGTGATCCCTATCATAATATCATCGAAACTCTTTTCGATGGATTGAAATAATTATCAAGATGACGCTTGATGAGTCTCATGATCCACCAGTGACACCTAGTAGTATATAGCGATAATCTAGGAGAATAAAATATTGAACTTCTAGATACAGTTATCATATAGTTTGGTACTTCTATTGTGAGTCCCGATAAGATGCGGGTCAAGGATAACTCGTCAAACTCATTTGTTGGTGCAAAAATCCATCGACGTCGGAGAAGCTGGAGTCGAGGGAGCCGCGGTCACCATCGGGACCTGCAAAGAAAGTCTAAACCGGAGTTGGGGGTGCTCCGGCAAGATCCTCCGACGCTCAAGTCAGTTCTCTGTCTCAACAAAAATGGAGTGCTCGAACGAAAATTTTAGCAGAGTTTTGAGATAGAAATCAGAGCTTAGAAAATAACGTATCTGGGGTCCCCCTTTTATAAACGGAGGGTACAACAGACTGATAGCAACATTTGTAACCGTCTGGCAGTGGGCTGCTCGGTGCCAGGAGGAGGTTGTTATGAAAAGTAGTGGAGTGAAATCATGGCCATTACCGTGGCCTGCCACGTGGAGCCTGTTGTGGGGAGTGGAGCGGCGTCCGTTGTCGCGACTTGCCAGAGAGTGGAGGAGCCGCACGGAATTCATCACAGGAAGTGGAGCAGAGTCATGGCCATTACTGTGGCATGCCAGGGAGTGGTGGAGCCGCGCGGTATCCATCGCAGGAAGTGGAGCAGAGTCATGGCCATTAATGTGGCCTGCCAGAGAGTGGAGGTCTGTTGGCCGAAGCTCGGTTGAGGTGCCCGGCGGAAAGAGGTAGCTATCCATCTGAGAGGAGCTCGGATGTTGCTGGCGAGCCTTCTACCGTTGGGTGCTGTTGGGCGTTAATACTACAGGCGAGGGCCATTCGTCGTAGGAGCTCAGTCAGAGGCTTTCCGTAGACGAAGTTTGATTTCACACAGAGTTCGGCAAAGGGTCGACCGACAGCAGATGTCGGATGGTGCTGGAGAGGTTCATCCACTGGAAGGGTCCAGCTGCTGGAATCCATGTGCCGTAGGAGTTCGTCCGGAGTCTATCCACTACAGGAGTTCGGTCGGAGTCCGATCTCCGTAGAAGCTCGGATGGGGATCATTTGTCGAGAGAACTCGGCCGAAGCCTACCTGCAATGGAGATCCGAAAGGAATGCATCCACAATGGGAGCTCAGGTGAAGGCTTGCAGTGAAAATCCGACGCAGACTGCTCGTAGTAGAAATTTGAAGTAGACCAATTGTAGCAGAAGCTCGAGGTAGATCGCTTGCGGTAGAAGTTCGGAGTCCGACCTTTGTTGGAGTTCGGATTAGGTCTACCTACAACAGGAGTTCTAGGTGGAAGTCCGACTCCCGTAGGAGTCCGAATGAAGTCTTCCTGCAGTCGGAGGTGGAGACGAAGTCCGGCTCCCATAGGAGTTCAGATGAAGACTACCTGCAGTTGGAGTTCGGGGAAGAAGTCCGGCTCCCATAGGAGTCCAGATGAAGACTACCTACAGTCGGAGTCGGGGATGAAGTCCGGCTCCCGTAGGAGTCCGGATGAAGACTACCTGCAGTCGGAGTTCGGAGAAGAAGTCTGGCTCCCGTAGGAGTCCGGATGAAGTCTTCCCTCAGTCAGAGTCGGGGACGAGGTCCAGCTCCCGTAGGAGTCCAGATGAAGTCTTCCTGCAGTCGGAGTCGGGGACGAAGTCCGGCTCCCGTAGGAGTTCAGATGAAGACTACCTGCAGTTGGAGTTCGGAGAAGAAGTCCGGCTCCCGTAGGAGTCCGGATGAAGTCTTCCTGCAGTCGGAGTCGGGGATGAAGTCCGGCTCCCGTAGGAGTCCGGATGAAGTCTTCCTGCGGTCAGAGTCGGGGACGAAGTCCGGCTCCCGTAGGAGTCCGGATGAAGACTGCCTGCAGTCGGAGTCGGGGACGAAGTCCGGCTCCCATAGGAGTCCGGATGAAGTCTTCCTGCAGTCAGAGTTGGGGATGAAGTCCGGCTCCCGTAGGAGTCCGAATGAAGACTACCTGTAGTTGGGGTTCGGGGAAGAAGTCCGGCTCCTGTAGGAGTCCGGATGAAGACTACCTGCCGTCGGAGTCGTGGATGAAGTCCGACTCCCGTAGGAGTCCGGATGAAGTCTGGAAGGTGGTCGACCACCGTAGACACCTGGAGGGAGTCCGTTCATCGTGAAGAATCCGGTCAACACTGGTGGAGGTTTATCCATCGACAGAACTCGAGAATATTGCGGAGGCTCGGCCGCCGGGGAGGTTCGAAAAGATATCGTCGAAGGTCGGGCATCGGTAGAATCCTTGGAGGGTCACTCCCGACATGAACTTCGACTGGTGGGGTATTTTATACCCAACACTAGTCCCCCTACTTTCGAGTTCGAGTTTCGAATGAAGGAAGTACAGAGAAATTTTCACAGTCGAAGTTGCCCTCTCGAATCCTGCGTGCGACCGTCCTCGAAAATCCTGGCATTTAATGTGCGCGTGCTGGAGTCTTTTCAAATCGGAGCGATCCGAAGAGTCCTTTCAGAATTCCCGCCAGAGCGTAATCCCAAGCGCCACGCCATAATGGTCCCGCCAGCAGTCAGCCCTGCGCCACAGTGAGTGGGACACGTGGCGGGCATTGGTTGTCCTAGGGATATCCGCCACCATAACTGCGTCAAGCCCTGTTGCTTATTTAAATCTCCTCCTTCTCTCCAGGGACTTCATTTTGCCTGAGAGTCCAGACGACGCCTTTCTTCTGTCTGAGAATTTAGCCACCCATCGGCATCCTTTTCGACTCCAAGCATTCTTCGTGCCAATCTTCATTATCTCCGCCGGCCCCCCGCCGCCTTCAATCTTCCAAACCCTTTCGGGGAGTTCTCCCATTGGGGCTGCTACCCCGGAGGTCAATATCGAGAGGATGCTATGGGTCGAGAGGAGTATGAGGGGGGAGACAGTGGCCTGCAAGTTCAGCGGCTGCCGAACTGTCACTGAGGGTTCCCCCAGCTTTGAAGGGGGCTCGAGGGAGAATTCCTTCAACAACAGGGATTTAATAATGGAACCAGCCGGTGAACACGTCCTGCCCGAGAATTTCAAAGTAGTTGAGCAGGACGACACCGATCAAGGGGGTGGAGTTGCCGTCATAAGCCGTGGCGAGTTTCTTGACGTCGTCGGGGTCGAGGGACCAGAGGCGGTCAGCGCTGACGTCGGGATAGTAGAACTTGTTGCGGGGGCAGTGGAAGTAGCGCATGCCAACCTCGCCGAAGTACCTAGGATGGTGATTGTCGGGGAGCACACGGTGGTGGTGCGTGCCTCCGGTGCCTCCGGTGTCACACGGTGGTTGTCTTTAGAGCAGGAGACCTAGTGCTTCGACGAGCCGCCGTCTCGCAACCTCAGGATCGAGGGAAGCTTGTCCCGAATTGGGAAGGTCCGTACGAAGTCAAGGAAGTAGTCCGGCCCGAAACTTATTACCTCAAGGAGCTCGGAGGAGCAGACCTCCCGCAATCATGGAGTTCAGAAAAAACCTCAAAGTAAGCCTTTCCGGCAGTCCCAGGTAGGGCTAACCACACCAAGCGTGCTACCGTAATGGCGGTTTGCTATTCTGTTTCTGCCTGTCTATCTGCATAATGATGGATGTAAGAATCCACAGCCGATCATGTCCTTCAAGTCGCACCAAGTGCTGCGGGAGGAGCAGCAAGCACTCATTGTGCAGGCTGTCACCCTCGGTGATGACCCTTAGTCTTCTACGACCACAGCGGCATCCCAGAGATAGGCCTTAGAGAAGGGAGCCAAACGATCTTCTTTTAGTTTACCGAAAAACTTCAGCAGACCATTTGCAGGCATCATCCGAACCGTACGTGGGACGAGTTTCTGCCTCATACAGCTCGGGCCGAAGACCGGGGGAAGTTGAGGAGAGATGGGGAGACCCAGCTGCTGCTGGTCGGGACGGACAGGAAACGGGGCGGGGATAAGCTGGGGTAAGAATGAACAGAAGGCGACTAACCAATCTCTCTTTGAAACCAGATGCCCGGAGATGTTTGATTCGTAGGGCTAGGAGATCGGTGAAGAGGGCCGAGAAGAAAATCAAAAAAAATGAAAATAGAAGATATATTTATTTATTTATTTATTTATTTATTTATTACTGGGCTCATCTCGAAAACCGATCTACACCTCATCTCATTCTGGGCCATGAAAGTCGTCCCGTATTGCCGACTTTACCTCCTCTGAGAGTCAAAGCAAGACTGACAGTCTACTTCCTCGTCGAAGAGAGCTTCTGTTTGCGCTTACTTTTTTAGCATGTGAAGATGTATGGCACAGCCTCTATCACATTGATGTGAGAAGGCTACACTTCCGAAAGCAATCTATCTCTTATTTTCATTTTAGAGCCTCACTCGCATAAATATGAAGCCCTATAGATTGATGAGAAAGTGTACGAATGAATTACCGATAGGATTATTTTAAACAAAAGTTTAATATCCACATGTCTTCTCTCTTGGCATGAGCCTATATCGACAGGACAATCGAAATAGACCGTGTTAGGGACAGGAGGAGAACCTCACCCTAACAGAAGCAAGGTCGAAGGCCCAGTTATTTTTAGACCGGATGGGGGGAGAGGCCCTACAGCGTCCATACGTGCCCCCACAGCCATGTTAGGGACAGGAGGAGAACCTCGCCCTAACATGAGCAAGATTGAAGGCTCGATTATTTTTAGACCGGATGGGGGGAGAGGCCCTACAGTGTCCATACGCGCCCCCACAGCCATGTTAGGGACAGGAGGAGAACCTCGTCCTAACATGAGCAAGGTCGAAGGCCCGATTATTTTTAGATCGGATGGGGGGAGAGGCCCTACAGCGCCCATACGCGCCCCCACAGCTATATTAGGGACAAGAGGAGAACCTCGCCCTAACATGAGCAAGGTTGAAGGCCCGATTATTTTTAGACCGGATGGGGGGAGAGGCCCTACAGCGCCCATACGCGCCCCCACAGCCATGTTAGGGACAGGAGGAGAACCTCGCCCTAACATGAGCAAGGTCGAAGGCCCGATTATTTTTAGACCAGATGGGGGAAGAGGCCCTACAGCGCCCATATGCGCCCCCACAGCCCTGTTAAGGACAGGAGGAGAACCTCGTCCTAACATGAGCAAAGTCGAAGGCCCGGTTGCTCTGAGATCGGATGGGGGAGAGGCCCTGCAACGCCCATGCGTGCCCCCACATCCCTATTAGGAGCAGGGGAAGAACCTCATCCTAATCTGAGCTGAGATCGACCGCATCAGAAATAGGGGAAGAACATCGTCCGGACACCGACTAAGGTCCGATCATTCGAGACCAGATAAGAAAAAGGAAACCTTCTCAGCGGCCCCTCCGTGCTCCCGCAACCCCACTAAGAGCAGAGGGAAAACCCTCACTCGAGAAAAGAAAAAGAAAAAAGGGGAGGGGAGTTAAAAAGGAAAGCGACGAACTGCATCAGTGACTAATGGAAAATAAATTACATCAAAGATACAGGAAACCTCATCTCAGCAAGGATTAGGGTTCTTATCAAAATTCTCAGTCTCCACGAAAGCTCTCAACACAGGCCAAGGATAAGACGGCTTCCTCAGGACGACGAGAAGCTCAGACCTCCGAGCTCGAACTCTGAAAGGAGACGTCAAACCCAAGTGGCCCCAGACAAATCTGCAGCCATAAACAAAAGGATGAGTCAATGCGACGGCAATCGGGTACCTCCGAACGGCATCGATATCGAGCAGGGCAAAAGCCGAAAGGGGCTCGGCAAATGATAATTCAACACGTGAGTAAAAGAGGTAACAAACAATTTCCTTCTCATGTCATTAATTAAGTATACATTACAGAGCCCTTGAGGCTGAAGAAGAAAGACGACAAGAAAAGCAAGCCGACGTGACGACGACCAAGGACCTCCGGACGATATCGGCATCAAAAAAAAAAAAAAAAAGAAGAGAGAGGAAAAAGGGGGGATACAACAATAACAATAGTGAATGAAAAAAGTTCGACAGGCAACGATTCGATGCAAAGCGCGAACAAGGTAACAAAAATCTCCTTTTCATTTTCGATTAACAAGGTGTACGTTACAAAGCCCTGAGGGCCGAGAAAAAAAGAACATTGCTACAAGACTTGAAAAGAATACATTAGAGACCGCTTCAAGCTTTCGACTTCTCCTTTCGGCTCCATCCTCCTCAGCAGTATTTCTCAGTGCGTGTGATGAACTCATCGGCTCTCGCCCCCCACCTCGTTCCGCTCCATTGCCGAAACCCCAACCCTAGGGGGAAAAGGGGGGGATAGAATTAAAGAGGTGGCGGCAGCGACGGCAGTGGCAACGACAACCTATATTGGGAAAAATCGAAAGTACCCCGGAGGCCACGATGACATCGGAGGCACGCACCACCACCGTGTGCTCCCCGACAACCACCATCCTAGGTACTTCGGCGAGGTCGGTATGCGCTACTTCCACCGCCCCCGCAACAAGTTCTACTGTCCCGACGTCAGCGCCGACCACCTCTGGTCCCTCGACCCCGACGACGTCAAGAAATCCGCCATGGCTTATGACGGCAACTTCACCCCCTTGATCGATGTCGCCCCGCTCAACTACTTTGAAATTCTCGGGCAGGATGCGCTCACCAGCTAGTTCTGTTATTAAATCTCTGTTGTTGAAGGAATTCTCCCTCGAGCCCCCTTCAAAGCTGCGGGAACCCTGAGTGGCAGTTCGGCAGCCGCTAAACTTGTAGGCCACTGTCTCCCCCCTCCTACTCCTCTCGACCCATAGCATCCTCTCGAGATTGACCTCCGGGGCAGGAGCCCCGGTGGGAGAACTCCCCGAAAGGGTTTGGAAGATTGAAGGCGGCGGGGGGCCGGCAGAGATGATGAAAATTGGCACGAAGAATGCTTGGAGTCGAAAAGGATGCCGATGGGTGGCTAAATTCTCAAACAGAAGAAAGGCGTCATCTGGACTCTCAGGCGAAATGAAGTCTCTGGAGGGAAGGAGGGGATTTAAATAAGCAATGGGGCCTGGCGCAGTTATGGTGGCGGATATCTCTAGGACAACCAATGCCCGCCATGTGTCCCACTCACCGTGGCGCAGGGCTGACTGCTGGCCGGACCATTATGGCATGGCGCTTGGGATTACGCTCTGACGAAAATTCCGAAAGGACTCTTCGGATCATCCTGATTTGAAAAGACTCCGGCACATGCGCATTAAATGTCAGGATTTTCGAGGACGGTCGCGCGCAGGATTCGAGAGGGCAACTTCGGCTGTGAAAATTTCTCTGTACTTCCTTCATTCGAAACTCGAACTCGAAAGTAGGGAGACTGATGTTGGGTATAAAATACCCCCCCAGCCGAAGTTCGTGTCGGGAGTGACCCTTCAGGGATTCTACCGACGCCCGACCTTCAGCGACATCTTTTCGAACCTCCCCGGCGGCCAAGCCTCCGCAAAATTTTCGAGTTCTGTCGATGGATAAACCTCCACCAGTGTTGACCGAATTCTCCACGACAAACGGACTCCCTCCAGGTGTCTACGATGGTCGATCACCTTCCACACTTCATCTGGACTCCTACGGGAGCCGGACTTCATCCCCGACTCTGACTGCAGGTAGTCTCCATCCGGACTCCTACGGGAGCCAGACTTCTTCCCCAAACTCCAACTGTAGGTAGTCTTCATCCAGACTCCTACGGGAGCCGGACTTCATCTCTGACTCCGACTGTAGGAAGACTTCATCCGAACTCCTACGGGAGCCGGACTTCGTCCCCGACTCCGACTGCAGGCAGTCTTCATCCGGACTCCTACGGGAGTCGGAGTTCGTCCCCGACTCTGGCTGCAGGAAGACTTCATCCAGACTCCTACGGGAGCCAGACTTCATCCCCGACTCCGACCGCAGGAAGACTTCATCCGAACTCCTATAGGAGCCGGACTTCGTGCCCGACTCCGACTGCAGGAAGACTTCATCCGGACTCCTATGGGAGCCGGACTTCTTCCCCGAACTCCAACTGCAGGTGGTCTTCATCCAGACTCCTACGGGAGTCAGACTTCTTCCCCGAATTCCAACTGCAGGTAGTCTTCATCCGGACTCCTACGGGAGCCGGACTTCATCCCCAACTCCGACTGCAGGAAGACTTCATCCGGACTCCTACGGGAGCCGGACCTCGTCCCTAACTCCGGCTGAGGGAAGACTTCATCCGGACTCCTACGGGTGCTGGACTTCTTCTCCGAACTCCGACTGCAGGTAGTCTTCATCCGGACTCCTACGGGAGTCGGACTTCATCTCCGTCTCCGACTGCAGGTAGTCTTCATCCGGACTCCTACGGGAGTCGGACTTCTTTCCTGAACTCCAACTGCAGGTAGTCTTCATCCGGACTACTACGAGAGCCAGACTTTATCCCCGCCTCTGACTGCAGGAAGACTTCATCCGGACTCCTATGGGAGCCGAACTTTCGCCCAGAACTCCTGTTGCAGGTAGACCTCATTCGAACTCTTGCAAATGTCAGACTCCGAACTTCTACCGCAAGCGATCTACCTCGAGCTTCTGCTACAAGGGGTCTACTTCAAATTTCTACTACGAGCAGTCCGCGCTGGATTTTCACTGCAAGCCTTCACCCGAGCTCCCATTGTGGACGCATTCCTTCCAGATCTCCATTGCAGGCAGGCTTCGATCGAGTTTCCTCGACAAATGATCCCCATCCGGGCTTCTACGAAGATCGGACTCCAACCGAACTCCTGTAGTGGATAGACTCCGGACGAACTCCTACGGCACACGGATTTCGACAGCTGGATTCCTCCAGCGGATGAACCTCTCCAGCACCATCCGACATCCGCTGCCGGTCGACCCTTTGCCGAACTCTGCGTGAAACCAAACTTCATCTACGGAAAGCCTCTGACTAAGCTCCTACGGTGAATGGCCCTTGCCTGTAGTATTAATGCCCAACAGCATCCAACGGTAAAAGGCTCGCCAGCAACATCCGAGCTCCTCTCAGATGGATAGCTACCTCTTTTCGCCCGACACCTTAACCGAGCTTCGGCCAACAGACCTCCACTCCCTGGCAGGCCACATTAATGGCCACGACTCTGCTCCACTTTCTGCGACGGATACCGCACGGCTCCACCACTCCCTGGCATGCCACAGTAATGGCCACGACTCTGCTCCACTTCTTGCGACGGATTCCGCATGGCTCCTTCACTCTCTGGCAAGTCGCGACAACAGACGCCACTCCACTCCCCGCAACAGGCTCCACGTGGCAGGCCACGGTAATGGCCACGATTTCACTCCACTACTCTTCATAACAAACTCCTCCTGACACCGAGCGGCCCACTGCCAGACGATTACAAATGTCGCTATCAGTCTGTTGCACCCTCCGCCTATAAAAGGGAGACCCTAGATACGTTATTTTTTAAGCTCTGATTTCTATCTCAAAACTCTGCTAAAATTTTCGTTCGAGCACTCCATTCTTGTTGAGGCAGAGAACTGACTTGAGCATCGGAGGGTCTTGCCTGAGCACCCCCAACTATGGTTTAGACTTTCTTTGCTGGTCCCGACGGTGACCGCGGCTCCTTCGACTCCAGCTTCTCCGACGTCGGTGGATTTTTGCACCAACACCATTCATCCATCATATGCTAGATTCAATTTATTCAAGTCCATATAAAACCTTATGGAGACTCCTTTCCATTATTCACCTACCATGGCCATGGATTTTAGGACTTAGTTTATGAATTGCATAGGATCTCTCTTTATCTACCAGGATCAACAAATCTCATCTTGATGCACAACTTATTCCTACAATGGACCTAGTGCAGCCAACATACACCGTAAGATTCTGAATGGCTAAATAATCAAGTGATTGTATAGTCAAACTACAACAATCCCACTATGAATAGTCAAGGCATCGTAGGTCAAAAAATTATCTATACAACTATTACTTTGAGCAAGTCACCGATGAGTGGGCAGCCATCCAAGTGACTTCTCGTATTGGTCACACTCAGTATCTTTGATCTCTATCAAGCACCTGCACTCTCACTCCAGTATTTTTACACTATTGATTTGAGACTTATCTACCCACGAAGGAAAGCGATCCGTGCATCGATCTATCCAGATCAGTCACCATTCTTGTGATGATCCATCGATCGGAGTATTTAGAAATTAACCACTGTGCCTCAAATTTTTAACTCTTGAGAATACGTGTGACTATTCATTAATTTTTTAGATGATTCATGGACATAATTTAAACACAACGTGAATAAAAATAAATTAAATTTTATTTATTTTAAAATTTTAATTATAAAATTATGCCCCTAGAATGTGTCCATGTGTCAATCAAACTGGCTTTTAAGGCAAACATCTAACAGTCCATCTGTCAGATTTTGTAATTTTAAAAAGTTACAATGGCAAACAATGTATGGATGGATTTAAGCATGGCCACAGGCAAAAAAATATTTTGATAGTCAACATCTTCGTGCTGACTATAATCTTTCATCACGAGTCTAGCTTTATAGGTCTCTATATCCTCTAGTGGATCCACTAAGGTCCATACTTGGTTAAAATGTATTGAGTCAATTTCTAACTTCATAGCATTCAATCATTTCTCAGAGTCGATGTCTAATATCACCTCATCATAGATTTTAGGATCATCCCTATGACCCCTATCTCCTACGAGGAATATTTTCTCTACATCCTCTGTAAGCATGCCTAAGTACCTTTTAGGAAGATGAGAGATCCTACTAGATCTACGAGATGGAGGAAGAACTATTGGCTCAGTGTTAATGGGTTCATCAGGTTCAATAGCTCGTTGCTCTTTAGAGATTTTCTCTTCAAGCTCAATCAACCTTCCATTGCCACCATCCTAGATAAACTATTTTTCTAGGAATGTGGTGTTTCAATCAAATTGTGATCATCTAAAAAGTAAAAGTAGTATTCTATTGATTCCTTAGGATATCCTATAAAGCAAGCTTTTAAGGATCTTGCCTGTAACTTGTCAGCCATCTGTCTTTTGCCATAGGCTGGACAACCTCAAATCTTGAGGTGACCAAAGTTCGATTTCTTATCATGCCATATCTCATATGGTATGATAGGAATGGATTTAGAGAGAATCCTATTTAATAAATATATCATAGTTAATAGGGTATGACCCCAAAGATACAAGGATAAGTCAGTGAAGCTCATCATGGACGAACCATATCTAATAGAGTCTTGTTTCTCCTTTCAGATATCCCATTGAGTTGAGGCATACCAAGGGAGTCCATTATAAGATTATGCTATTTTTTTCTGAGATAACTCAGAAATTCTTCACTAAGATATTTCCTTCCTCGATCTGAAGAATCTTAAGGAGTTTTTCTATTTGTTTTTCTACTTCATTTCTGATTTCTTTAAACTTTTCAAAGGCTTCAGACTTATGTCTCATCAGAAATACATATCTATACTATGAGAAATCATCAGTAAAGTAATGAAGTAGTGGTAACTATCTCTGACCTACACATCAAATGGGCCATACACGTCAAATGTACTAGAGCAAGTAATTCAATGGCTCTTTCTCCATGTCCTACAAAAGATAACTTGATCATTTCTTTTTGAAGATAAGATTCACAAACTGGATATGACTCAGAATTCAATGAGTCTAGGATGCTATCTTTTTCCAATTTATTTATGTTGTCCTCTCCTATATGACCAAATCTAAGATGCCACTTATACTTGTGGTTAATGTCATCTCTAGTTCATTTATTACCTACAGCACTGACTAATTACTTGTTTATATTCACACATGCATTAACATGCAGGTGATAAAGATTGTCAATTAAAAGACTTCATGCAATCAATTTATTTTACAAATTAATTGAACAATAGTCTTTATTAAAATTGAATGTAAAATTTTTTTGTGCTAGTACAAATATAGAAATCAAGTTTTGGCTAGATACAGATGCATCATAGCAGTCTTTTAAATCTAATCTAAAGTCTGGCGATAGTCAAAGAGGATAGGTTTCAATAGCTTCAGCAACAATCCTTGCTCTATTGCCGATCCAAAGGATCATCTCACAATACCTCAACTCTCTACTATCTACTAGATCCTGCATAGAAGTACATATGTGAGTACTTGAACCAGAGTCTAATAACCAACTAGACGTAAAGAAAACTATTAGGTTAGATTTAACAACAAACATATCTTTTAAAGGTTTATCACCCTTCTTGATCTTCAGGCTCTCTAGGTATAGTGGATAGTTTCTCTTCCAATGGTCGTTTCTCTGATAGTGAAAATATTTTTCTTTGTCTACAGCCTTCTACGGAGTGTCCATCTTCGACCTCTTCTCTTTCTTCAGTTTTTTTGCAGGCTTATCTTTTTTCTTTCCAAAAGACTTTCTCTTCGAGAAAGGTGCCTGCTCCATAGTAAGAACGGAGCTCCTTGAATTCTTCAAGGTTACCTCAGTAGTAACTAACATATTGACAAGTTCGGGTAGGGTGCAGACCAACTTATTCATATGATAATTTACTATAAATTGACCATACGAATTAGTAAGGAATTATAGAATCAGATCCAATTACAATTCCTTTTGCATCATCATGTCGAGCTTCTCAAGCTCCTCTAGATCCTTGATCATTGTCATACAATGATCATGGACCAACTGCCCTTCATGCATTTTAGAGTTGAAGAGTCTCTTCGACACTTCAAAATATACAGTATAGCTCTGCTTACCATATAACTCTTGTAGGTGAGTGATCATAGCTCTGACAGTTGGCATGTGCTCATGCTGGCCTGTAACTCATTTGTCATAAAGGCAGTATGTAGCACTTGATCTGATTGTCATCATCCATCCACTTTTGTGTGCTACCTCTATTCAGCACTTGGATGGCTTGGCATAGCAGGGGTTCCTGATCGAGTACATACCCTATTTTTTTTAATATCAAGACTATCTTGAGATTTTTTAGCTAATCCTTAAAATTGATTTAGTCAGACGATTGGACTCTAAGATGCGGCTAAAGGGTTTGGAGCTGATATAGTTAAACTATGAAGAGCAAAGATTCTAGTTAAATATTTTACTTAATTTTATATTTATTTTAAAAATTTTAAGAAAAAATAGGCTCCCATTATTTTCTCGATCTCTCACACTCTTCGGATGGAGAAACAAAAATCCTAATACGACATGAATTTATAGTGGATACTATATCCCATCGATGTACGTGCACCTCACCTAATAGATATTGATAATACATTACACCAATGAGTGGATAACTCTTGTCCAATACTTTTCAAGCATGTTCAGGATTTTTCTCTAAGTTATGTAAACTCACCTGACAGATATTGGCTACATTCCTTAGTTAAGTCAGATCCATTATTCAATGCATGTGTAAAGCCATCATTAGTTCTCACCTGATAAATATTGGGTCCAACCCCATCATCATCCTGCAGCAATATTTTGCTATAGAGTGGTTGCATATTTTGATGTAACTAACTACTGTGATCAGTCGAGAATAATCAATACCAATAGCACGTCCGCACATCTATAATGGTGAAGATCGTTAGACTTAATATATACGAGGAGATTTTGATTTACATCTCATTTAATCAGTCATCACTATTACTAATTTAATTAGTATGGACTAAACCAAACCATCAAGCAATCTTATTCAAAACTCAATCATCAAATTGACCAGATAAGTGGAGATCAGTAGGAGCACCCCCTTAATAGAATCAAGGGTCCTAATTAAGTAACCACCTTTTAAGCACTTATTTTAGACATCAATTGATCAATTGATTTCAAATAGATTAGCTTAAGTGATTCAGGCTCGAGCCACTGAGTTGAATCAAGTCTTTGGGTCAATCGATTTAATATATGGATGTCAATCGACTCAACCAACTATAACTATTATTTTGATCAGAGTACTCTTGACCTAATCCTAATCAACACTTGACTTGGTTTGATCAACCACTCAAATCAATTGGATTTCATTATATTCAAATCAAAGTCCTAGATGTAATTCAATTACAGACCTAATTTGATTTACCCAAGTCTAATTAGTCATGCATTAACAAAATTTCAGATCTTAATTCTCCATTTCAGATCTAAATTACTTACATGAAATTATATTTTATGATCTCAAAACTAATTTTTAGATCTAAATTAATTATTCATATATCTCATATATGATTGTAGATCGGATCTAAAATCATTCAATATTGATATAGAACAATCTTTGCAACATAAAGGATAAACCTTATGCAGGACAATCTTATAGCATATTGATGTCAAACTAATTAACATATATCAGATCTAAACTAATATTCATATATCTCATACATGAATAAAATCAGATCTAATTATGAAAATATTTTTACATGTATTTATTTCAGATCTAATCATAACAATTCAGATCTAATCATATTAATCCAAATCTTATCATATAAATTTAGATTTAATCATATGACTTCAGATCTGATTAGAAATCAATTTTAACTTATTTGTCATTCATATGAATCCATGGCTATGATACCATTGTTGGATTTCGGTAGGTGAGATATCATGCAAGTAAATTTTCAAATTTATTTTGAAACATGCAGTGGAAGAATAGATTAAAATAATTTTTAATCTACGTATGCATAGATATAATCTAACACCTATATCTAGTTATATGATAAAAAATAAGATGAAAACATGCATCTGATTCAAAATAAAATAATCAAAAATTAAACTGGTGATAGGATTACCTACCTGAAGTGCTAAACTCCTTCAGATCGATCTGAGGATGTCTGCAAGTTCTGTTGAAGTTGCACACACATTCAGTCTCTATAGGTATTCACACATGACTGAAGCAAATCAAAGTATCCGAGATCATCGAGATGTTAGCTCTCTTATAGATCTCACTCCTTAGGTTCAGATCTGATCTCCTTTAACCATCGTAGAAAAAGATCCAAAGATAAATCTACGTGCGAACTCCTTTCACACAGGATCGAAGAAAACAGAAGACGATAGGAGAACTCCTTCTTCTCTATTGCTGATCTCTCTCTCTCCCTTTTTAGAGTGGCTGACCAAGAGGAGATGGGGTGCATGGCTCTAGGTGGAAGCAAGAGGAAGTGGGGGACAACACAAGATGAATGAGTGATCAATCTCCTCACACACCCAAGCCCCATCCCTTCTTATAATTGGTGCCAAGGGGGTTAGGA
Source organism: Elaeis guineensis (assembly GCF_000442705.2). Classification (NCBI taxonomy): domain Eukaryota; kingdom Viridiplantae; phylum Streptophyta; class Magnoliopsida; order Arecales; family Arecaceae; genus Elaeis; species Elaeis guineensis. Next base: position 123,919,416 of record NC_025993.2, read on the forward strand.
TAGAGTTTGGGATGAACTTCAACTCTTATCTAATAAGAATTTAAGTTCAAAATCAGCCTTATCTTATCCCAAAGAAAGAGGAGATAGAGGTTATCAGGAGGGGGTGCTAACTTTGAATCTGTGCCCCCCACTCCCTCACTTTTCTTATCATACATGGGGATACCAATCTGAAATTGGCACCCATATCATGTGGAGGAAGAGAGAGAGTCCTGTCTATTGGGGCTTTGAGGTTTGGATTCAATTTTAGTTCAATTCGAATCCAATTTGAAATCGATTCGAGTCCAACCTAATCCAGACTTAATCCTAATCTAATTAGGATTCAACCTTAAAACCATAAGTCCAATTAGACTCAATTAGGTCAAGCCCAAATAAATTAAATCTAATTTAATTATTTGAAACTTGATCTCATCAAATTGGATTGTAATAATTACAATTAGGTCCTCCTAGCTAAAAATTAGCTAATCTAGTGCTTGTAACTTTTACAAATAATCCAAATTATCAATCATATTGATAATTTGATCATGATCTAACCATTTAATCTGATCAAATATCTTTTATATATGACTTCATAGGTTCTGTTCTGTCTGATAGTGAGATATACCATGATCTCTATCATAGTATCATCGAAATATCTTTCGATGGTTGAAACAATTTCAACTCTCACTCATCAAGGATCATTGATCTAGAATGATTTAAGTGAGCTCTCACAATCTACTAGTGATGCCTAATAATATATGTAGCAATCCAGCAGAATAGAATGATAGAACTCTAGATGTAGTTACCGTGTGATTCAGTTTCTCTATTGTGAGTCCCTATAAGATGGAGATTATAGAAACTTGTCAAATTCCAACATCCGTCATATGAAAAATTTGATTAGCTCAAGTCCAAATCTTGATACTGATGAAAATTTTTTTTCATCTATCACCTTTTGTGGCCACAAACTTAAGAATCCAGCTTCTCAAACCCTATAGGACTACTCCTTATCTACTAAGATCGATATATTCCATCTAGTGTGCATTCTACTCCTACAATGAACCTACTGTAGCCAACATATACTACAAAGATCCAAATGGCTAAGGGATCATATTTATGTACTGTCAAATTATAGCAACGTCACTCTGAGCAACTGAGGCACCATAGATCAAAAAACTACTCACACCACTACAGCATCGAGATGATATTGAAAGTGAGTAACATCCATGTGATCTCTTGTATGATCACGCTTAGTACGATATTCTCTAACAACCATTGTACTCTCGCTCAGTGTCTCCACACTATAGACTAGAGACTTATCTATTCGAAAGGAAGCGATCCGTATACCGATCTAATCGGATCATTCACCATCCCATGATGATCTATCTATCGGAGCAATTTAGAAATTAATCATACATATCTCTAAGTCTCAATTTTTGAGAATATATATCTTTAATTTATTAATTTCTAGGATGATTCTTGGACACATTAAACAAGAATGGATAAAAATATTATTTTATAAATAATTAATGTTTAAGTATAAATATATGTTCTAAAACTATTACAATATATTTTGCCATATTGGCTTTCTAGGACATACATCTAACACTTTTGATAATCTCAGTAGCTTCAGGGGAATTTCTTCTTCCCCAATTTCTTGAGGTTCCACCCTATTTAAATCCATCTTGGGTGGAGATGACTAATAGCAACCTTGCAGTATATAAAGCCGACCTTGTAGGTGATGATCAACCCCTCAGCAACTTTGTCTTCAAACTCCAAAGAAGACTTGAAGTTAGCAATTGCCGAGAAGCTGACTCTTGTGCTTGAGCTTCATGGCTGAGACTTTCTGCTAAACAACTCAAGCAACCCCTCGATAGTTTCCTATTTTTCTTTGGCCTCCCTTGAACAACCTCAGCCAAATCAATCTCCTTCTTAAGGTCGGTGATCATTCCCTTCTGCTTACCGACCTCCTCTTCTCCTTCTACAGCGGGGCCTCCAACAAGGCAATCTTGTCTTGAGAAGGAGCTTGTTCGGCTTCTAGCGACCAATTTTTCTTGATATTTCTTCTTTGCCCCTCAGCAGTCCGGAGAAGTTCCTTAGCAACCTCGACCTAAGCATTTGCAGCTTGGACATGATTTCTAGCGAACGACTAAGACGGTCGAAGCCGTTAGTCCCTCACACAACACAATGGCATCGTGCATCAGCTGCAAAGAAAATGAAAATTTTTCCAAGTAGGAAGCTCATGAATAAAACAACAATGCAAAAGCAAAATTAGAAAGTATATCAGACTTACCGAAAGAAGCGATGCATAGCAGCCATTGATGATCTCTTCCAATGGGCAAGACTTTCTTGTCTACCAGTTAGTTGGGAGCATGACTCAAGAAGAGGTTGGTCGGCAGGAGAAGTAGACATTTGTGGCACCTTTCCTCAGCAGGTGCCTAAGGACCCGCTTCTGCAAGCGACTGGTGACTGCCAGAACTCGGACCAATCGTAGCTTGGTGGACATCGGCAATGCTTTTACAGTTGAGGCGATCATGGTTGGTGCACCCCTATAATGATGATGTCATCATCGACTTCCACAGAAGCAGTCAAAGAAACCCGATCTGAGGAGGGACTGGGAGTAGTCAACCTCAGTATGGTGCACTCCTCTGATTTCCCAATGAAGATTCTCCTGAGTTTTGTTTGTGACTTCTGAGAAGACTCTCCTTAGGAGGTGCCTGATCTTATTCGAATTGCTTAATGGATTGACTTGACAGTAATTTTCATAACTACAAAATCAAGAAAAAAATTAGTGTCAACAAACGATGTACAATAAGAAAACTTGACAACTAAGAAAAAGATAAGCTTCTATCTAAGAGTTAACCAACTTATCCCGACATCATACAAGTACTACTCCTACAATAGTTCTTGCTGCTTCAGAACCTCGACACCGAGCAACAGATTGTAATGCTCTTTATCCTCATCAAGGACCACATCATTCTTGTTGGAGAAAGGTCAAACGCACTCCAAATCCAGTTGAATCCCCAAGGATGATCGGTTGATACAAACAAAAATTTATTCTTCAATCCATAGACAGAGGATGGAAGCCCGGCAATAAACTGATGATGGTACTAGGGGTTGAAGAACCACCATCTCTCTCTTAAGGATGTTTTTTCAAAGAAAATAAAGCTTGAAAAAGGAAGATCCTCAGACTAATATGAAGAATGTTATAAAGGACAATGAAAGAACACATATGTCATAATCCTTGAATAGATATAAATAGAATCTTTTATCTTAATTCAAAGATACCAATCAAGATTTTACTAGTAACCTCAATCAATAGTGGTAGAAAATCTTTGATTAATTTATAAACCTAAACTTTGAATTGAAGTTTTGTACACACCATATAGTCTCCAATAGACATCATTAAGATTATTATTTGGATCCAAAGATGATAATTAAAACTATTAATGATTCCACCAAAGTAAATATCCATGACCTTAAAACAAAATTGATTTCTTTCATGAGAAATAAGCTTATTTGCAATATTCTTAGATATGCTTTCCTCATACATGCTGGTTTATACATGATCTATATACTAAGTTCGACTTTGAAGAATAGTCCAATCAGATATTATAAAAAAAATTCTTAGTCCAACCTTAAACAACATTTTATGAATGAATGTTTATCTTGCCACTAAATAATTAATTTCAAAATCTAGAATAATATCACAATATTTTTCTGTATTAAATTTGAACTTGCTATTCACTTAAACAATTGATGATCAAATTAATAATCATAATACATCATAAATTTTCATAACCAATCTTCTTACAATTATTTTTATATCAAAATCCAACTAATCAGAACATGGTCCCTAGATTATCCATCATATATCAAATCCTATTAATCATTATTCCTTAATAATCTTTTCATACATATTCATAAGGTTTAACTAAAAATCATAAACGATAACATATATTGTAATCATCATAAATCTACATCCCAATGTCCTAGTGTCTATCCATATACACTCATCCTATGGTTATTTTTATATATAATTTATCTACTTGTGCTCTGATACCTATTAATTATCATGCCTTCGATCTGAGATTTGAATTTAGGATCATGACAATCACCGCATACTCATGGATAACTCTCCCCACAAGCATGCAAGGCACTCATCATGATATCATAAAGCAACAATAGAATAAAATTTAAATAATTACATTCAATTTATTCAAATAAATAAATCAAATATCTTATAAAATAATTTTCATAATTTTTCATCAACTTCAATAAATCTTATCTAAAATAAAGATATCAAATTCTGCTTCTAATTTACTCTTTATATAGAATTTTTAAATCAAACTAATCCTTTGAATCTATAAAAAATAGTAAAATATAAAGTGATGAGCTAGACAGCTAATAAGCAATATATATTTTAGCTAGATAAATTCAACAATAATAATATACTAAAAATAATATGCAAGGTGTATCAATTCAAAATATATAACACTAATCAAATAAAATTCATACAAATTCATTTATATTCATAAATTATTTTTTTAAAAAAATCATGTTCATCTCAACAATCATGAACTAAATCAAAATACCATTACATAACCCCAATGGCAAGATATCAAAATATTAGCACATAATTTTCACTAACGGATATGAAATACTAGCGCATAAACCTTACTGAATAGGATATCAAAATATCAGTACACAACATCCATTGATGAAATATCAAAATATAACGCATAATTTTTACTGATAGAATATCAAAATATCAGTATACAATCTCCACTAGTAGGATATCAAAGTACAGTATACAACCTCCATTGATGGGGTATCAAAATACCAGCACACAATCTTCACTAGCAGGATATTAAAATACTAGCATACAACCTCACTGGTAGGATATCAAAGTATCAATGTATATCTTATTGATCGGATATCAAAATATCAGCACACAATCTCCACTGGTATGATATCAAAATACCAGCATACAAACCTACTAATAAGATATCAAAATACCAACCCACAAATCTCACTAGTAGGGTATTAAATATCAGCTTTTAACCCCACTAGTAAGGTTCGATATATAGTCAGGCTATAAGTCTAAATCCATCTCAAATCAAAATATATTTTCATATTTCAATTCAAAATGTCATAAACTAGACGACATCAAAATCAATTGATATAATCCATATTAAAATCAATATGATTGATCATAAATCATTTGACATATCGAAAAAGGGGCATATTCAATGATCCAAAATATAATACATCAAATTTAAAATCATGAATTATTTAATATAAAAAATATTTTATAATTTATCGATAAATTTAAAAAAAATGAAGCATTATTTATCTCACATGTACTCTAACAAATTACATAATTTTATAATTTTTTTAAAAAAATTTAATTTATAGATATATTACAGCATCCCACTTTGGAAATCTTTTTGTCAAGACAACTATCCCTATAAAAAATTGGATCCAATAATCAAAAGAATAAAGATAATCAGAAAAGACACGATTCATAGGTAGTCATATCTAACAGTTTGAATTAGTCAGTTATCTAACATTATTTGATCAAAAATTGTAATAAGATATAGGTAGTTTAATAAAGATGAAGGATGATCGAATCAGTAGCATCTGACAAGAGTCAAGATGGAGGCCAATATGATGCTCGATGATTAAAGATGATTAGTTCGATCCATTAACTTCATTTAATCAAGATCAAATTAAAATACAATTGACTCCATAGAGATAAAAAAGATCAAATTTGATGGCATCCAGATCCGACTAATCACTGACGATTGTGAATAGGATCCCTTCACTAGGCTCGATCAAAACCATCAAAAGAAAAACCTTTACTTGATCAATCTTAAAGAGATAAATTTATAGAGAAAAATAATTTTAGAGAAAAAATTGTAAAGAGAGTAAAATTTTTAGAGAGAGAAATAGAGAAATAAACTAGAGAGAAAGTAGGAAGAGAGAGAGGAGAGGAAGAGAGAGAAACTCGTTCTCTTCTTTCTTTCTTTCTTTTTCTTTATCTTCTTTTCTCTTTTTCTTTTTTTCTTCTTCCCTTCTCTTTCTCTCTTTTCCTTTGGTTCCTTAAGAAACAGGGATTATTCTCCTCTTTTATTTTTGGAATAGGAGAGACTATCGGCATAGCTGTGGTCGATGGTGGTTGGGCTATGATGGCACAGCCCAAAGATCCCAAATCGACGGTCAGTGATGACCATCAATGCTGAAAAAATCAAAAGAATAAGGGGCAGAAACAAGGGAAGATAGAGGATTTTTGAAATCGATCTGAACCCCTTTTTCAATAAAAATCCGATGATAGCTAGCCAAAATTAGGGATGGCAATGGATAGGTTTGGGTAGATATTTTACTACCCATTCTCAAATCCGAACTTAATATCTTATATCCAAACCCAACCCGATACCTGATCGGATAAGAAAAGAGATACCCATCCCCATACCAATGGATTTGGGATACCCACGGATAACCTATTTTCTCATACCCAACCATACCTGCCCATGCCTATCCATATCCAAAAAAAATAAATAATCAAAATAATTTTATGTATATTATCAATCAAAATAAAATTACCAATTCAATATAGAACATAATTTATCAGTCCAGATTTATAGAAATCAAACATAAAATAGAATTATAATTCAACATAGAACATATAAATAACCAAAATAATTTTATGCATATTGTCAACTAAAATAAATTATTAAAATAGAATTATAGACATATATATTCGATATGGGTTCGATATTACCCATATCCATAGGTTCGAGTCGGGTTCGGATTTGAATTTGGATAAAAATAGCACAATCCATATTCTACCCATACTCGTGCTATAGTTTTCGAGTTTTACCTAAATCGAATCCAAATCCGATCAAACCCTATTTTTTGGGTTTGATTGGATTTGGATAGAGTGCATACCCATCGGGTGGGTTGATTTTGCCATCCCTAGCCAAAATCATGACCTAACAACTAAGGAAGAAAGGGAGGAGGTTCTTAGCCTCTTACCTAGCTTTTTCAGTGGCTATTATGTTGAATCCAATGAACACAAGAGGAAGAAGATAGGCCTTTCTTCCAATGAAAAATGGTAGCCAACAACCAGGGTTTCACACAGGACTTTATCTCTTTAAATAGAGGTAGAGGGGGGAGGAGTCAGTCTCCTCCTCAGAGTCGGGCTCCTCCTCGGAGTCATTCATCGACTCCAATCAGAAGTCCAATGGGAGGAGTCTATTTTTCTTCTTCTTCTTTTTGGTGCTTTAATGATTGTGCAAATCCTTTTATTCTGGTGGCTAATCAGGCCTAATTAGGTTGGGTATTACAATCTCTTGGACCTGCAGCTCTTAGAGATTCAAGGTCTTGCAAAATTTTAAAAGATAAGTACATAGTTTGCACTAGTTGAGGATTATAATTTTTAGAGAGTCATATGCTTTTATAGTCTAAATGTCTTTGAAAACATGAAGATGGAACTCTAGAAATACTTATAGTGATCCAATTGGAAAAAAAAATTCTAACCTGTTTAACTCGAGTCTCTCAAATGAAAGCTAGTAAAAGATGGAAGAATTTCAAAATAGGGTTTAAATCCTTTTTCTTTCATTGATTGATTTAAAAATGAAATACACAGCCTCTATTTATAATACGAGTCTATCCTTATGCAATTCGAGTCGGTTCCTCTTCCTAGTTTCTAGAAAGACTCTTTAATCTAAAATAAATATATCTAGTAGAAATAATCTAGAAAAACTGAAATTATTTAAAAGGTAGATCTTGACTTCTGAATCTCTATCACTCCACTAGATTTTTCTCATATTGGATGCTACATCCGGTCAAAATATTACTGAAAGAAAAACTTAAGGTTTGACAAGCTCATTTCAGGCCCCAAATGGAGGAATTCAGGCTCAAGATCTAGGGGCCCAATTGAAAAAATGTCTAATTAAAAAAAAAATTATTAAAATTAGATATTATATGATCAATTATAACCTCTAGAAGTTTGGCTTATGATTTACTTTCTGATATAGCAGGTTTTGCTCTTAGATCCTGTCCAACCCTATATGTCATGATCAAAGTACTCCACATCAAGTCTGATTATCCTTCTGGATTATATAGTAAAGTATAACTCTTTTTATCCTATAAGCATGCTTCTTTATGCACAAATATAATGAAGATGAATCTAAAATTTTGCTTCAAGTATCTTGATGATCCCTAGGATTCCATAAAGGTAAGTTTTGATGAATTGGTTCAATTAATAATTGGTTTCCAAGATTTAAAATTATGCCTTACTATTAAATCATGTTTAAAATTTAAACAACTGACCAAAAGATAAAATAAAGGTGATGATATCAATTCCATAATTGGTTGTCGTTGCAGATTTCTAGGAAAAAGAATTATTCATGCATGATAAAAAATTTTCTTATGAATGAGATTTAAAAAATTATAATATTTGGAAAGTCAATCTTTCATAGTGGTTTTATTAGAAATGCTGTTGTAAGTTGAGACTTAAAGGTCCAAAGCCATTGATAGGGTACTTTAGGACCATTTCATACTCATAGTGTAGGAACTTGGATCAATGGCAATAGTAGTATGTTTTATACATAAGAGAATAAGAAGAAAGCCATAGAACACAAAGATCGAAAAAAAAAAAAAGTTTGACCTTGAATTTTAAGCTTTATTGATTCTAGTTAAGAATCTTAGCCATTTGAAATAGCTTAGCTTGGCGATTGGCTCTCCTCAATTATGCTCAACCAAATTGGAAATGAGATAAGCTTGATCCTAAAGTTAAGGCTTGAAAATAATTTTGAGAAATTATCAAACCTAATTTTGTTCCGGCTTGTATTAATCATTATGTAAGATAAATATCAAAACTAAAATAATAGTTAACTTTGAAAAAATAGATGGTAGCATGTTTATAAAATAGGGGTGTCAATGCTACCATAATATTGTTGTCATTGCATTAATTTTTGTTGTATTTAGAACCATGTGAACAAATATAGAAAACTAGTGTACTTTTAAATTCAACCTAATTAAAACTAAGATTTTAAATCTCATGAGATGAGCATATCCTGATTTTTTTATAGAATGAATATCTCACTATCCCTTACTTTCTGATTTTGCATCCTAATAGGTACCCTCCTTTCCTCTCCCTCTCTCCCCCCTTCTTTACTTTATTTCTTTTTTTTTTCATTTTGTTTCTTTTTCTTCTTTTTTCTTTTTTTACTTATTTCTTTATTTCTTTCTTTCTTTTCATCATCTTTTCCTCCATTCTTTTTTGTCTTTCTTTCTTTTTTCTTTATCTTTCCCTTCTTCCTTATTTCTTTTCCTTTTTTTTCCCTTATCCCTTTTTTCTTTCATGTTTTTCTTTTTTCAATTATTTCTCTTTTTTCCTATGCTTTTCTTTACTTTCTTTCCACTTTCTTCTTCTTTCACTAGATAGATGGATTTTGGAGTTCCACCCCGATCCTATCCCCATTTAATCACAAGAGTGAGATGGGATGAGTTAGACACCCTCCATGCTATGTGGATTTAAAACATTGATCAAAACACTATTTATTCAAGTTATATTTCATGTAATTAGTTATAATTTTCAATTGTCAATAGGACAAAATTGCTCGTGTTGCTTTTGCCTTCAATTCTTTTAAGCATTTGCATTATTCAATTTACTTAACTGTTCCTTCTTTAGTTTATGTGATCAACAAATTATGGCATGTTTTGGCCATATACTAGCATAAACTTTGTAAGATTTGTAAACAGTCATAGAAAAGATACCTATTGCATTGTTGTCTCCAACTACTTTACTGTATCTTTGTATGATGTATATTTATACTATATTGAGCTAGCAGCAAACTAATATCAAAATTTTAAGCCTTTTATATATGTCATAAAACAAAGATACATTCTAACTAAATTAAAATTATATAACCAATTGACTTAAGATATTTTTTGGTAGTTTCACAAAGGAAGAAAGGTGAAGAAGAAAAGAAAACAATGTACAAATCATGAAGATTAAGAATACTTTACACAAGTCTAATTGACTTTGCTTAAGATTGATAGGGTATTATTTATATGCCTCATTTGCATGAGTATGCAAGCATGCATATGACTTTAGAAATTAAGTACCACATTTTGAAAGGCTAAAGGATAGAAGAAAAATGTTGGCCATGGCTATTTAATTTTTAAAGGGCTTATTTGGGAATTATAATTTCTTTGATGCTATGTGCTAACCATCTAGTTTTATTATATGTTGAAATATAAGGGGTTAAGGTGGAAAAGTTCACTTTCATGTTGTTGATCACGATATTGATATAGAAATGAAAATTGAGCATTATGACATGATATTAAGTCAAGTATCTAATATTGTAATGCATAGATAAAAGTAGAAAATCTTTCATAATCCAAATGTAATTATTTCTCTCTCTACATGCCTTATGGTTTCGCATTCATTTTCCTTTATTATCTTTTTGAATATTTCAAATCTGAAAATTCATTGCTCATCATAACCTAGAACCTAATTTCTCAAAATTATGGACATTAAGTGCAATGTTCATTCTTCCATAATCACCAATTCTTATGGGTATCAAATAGTATAAAAGAGAAAATATTGTTTCATTGAATAAATGCCAAATATCCTTTTGCATGTTTAAAGAGATAATGATATATACGACAAAATTTGTTGCTCTAAGCTACTTTTATAGGTGCGGACCCCCTTCCCCACCCTTATATATTTAACCCCTGCATTTATTTCATGTGCCAACCAATCCACCTTATCTATTCAGACATTTCCTACTTCTATTAGCCAAACAAATTAGACTGAGAATATTAGCATCACTTTTCTCAGATTTCATCTGCTCCATCTTTTGGCCCCCTTCACCTATGCTTCTTGTTAGTTCCTCAGTGTAGAAAGTTGATTGTTTCTTTCAGCTACAGTCTATCATGGTATAGTTTATATATATATATATATATATATATATATATATATATATATATATATATATATATATATATATGTACTGTTTTTGTATTTCTGTAGCAGATCTTAAAACTTTTGATATTTTTCATCTAAGATTTATCGTTTCATTTTTACAATTGACATGAACATTTGCTTATAATTTTGATTCTTCACATATTTGAATTTTAGATAATAAAATTATATTCTTTTTGGTTTGATTCACAAAATAAAATAAAGGATTCTTGTGGTTTAAGCAAAATTGGGATTCTAGATTTGATTATCTTGAAGAAAAAATTGACCTTTTACTATTTGATATTTTCTAATTTTTTTCTGTTGATGAAGATTAATAATAGATTGCCACAATGTTCTTCTAGCCATGCACAAGTTATTATCTTGTATTTATGTAGATGTATATTTATCTATCTATGTTTGTCTAACTTACTATCTATCAATCAATCTATCTATTTATCTATCTTTTTGTGTCTATTTTTTAGTTAAAGATTCTTTTAATTTCTTCTTTTCTTTTTTGATTGTGGTGCAGGAAATGAATGTAGACTATGGTGAATATATGGATTGGAGAGGGAGGAGTGTCCAACCTAACAAGCACGGTGGGAAAAGAGCAGCCACAATTGTTTGTTGTAGGTTATTTATCTTCTTCATCTATGATCACTTCTATTTAAGCTGTAAAGCTAAACCATCTTATAACTATTAATTATTTTCATCAAAATTTTAAATCCCATGGAATAGGGTTATTCTGATATTTTCATGAAAAGGGATGCAGTACCATCTTGCTTTGTCCTGGCACTTGAGATGAGGATGATCAACTATGATGCATCGATCAAGATATTAAGATGATGGTGAAATAGTCCTATCTTGATACCTGTAATAGTAACACATCCCGACATCCCTCAGGATATCCTATTGGGATTTGAATCCATCATTTTCACATATATAGCATGTGTATATTTATATCATTGTATTACTGTATTAAATTTTTATTCTCTTTTTTGATTTCACAATGTCAATGTAGTCTCAAAGTGGAAATTAAGCATCACTAGCTATTCAACCCTCATGTTAACCATACATTATTTTATTTAGAAGCTAGGCCCACCAAATTCAAATTTAGAATAGGCATTGCCTCATGAATGACCTTCAATTGATCCAAGAAAGTATGAAATTTGATTTGGTTACACCTACACGCTAAGAGAAATCCAAGTTGATTAGGTTAGAATTTTAGTGTGATGTTAGTTCCAAAGCTTGCAAATGAGGACATCAAAGCTTTAGATTTCTGAAGAAGATCATTTTGAGGGTGCATGGTGTTAAAGTTGATTTTATTAGATTTGATTGCTAACAAGCTCAAGTTCTGCTCTCCATCCCTTATTTTCTAACGTAGCAACTTAGGCCAAATAGGATGATGTAGATGAAATAACAAATATTTAACCACTATGAACTACCCATTTGAGTCCATCCTATTTTCCTGTAGCATTAATGGTGCCTTTGGATCCTTTTCTAGGTTTTGCAAGCTATACCTATGTTATGTCCTATCCTTGGACAACATTGTTATAAGGATTAAGAGAGTGATACAATCTATTTCATATCCACAATTGCATTTAGGTTCTAATATTACTATAATCCTATTTTATTGATCAATAAGAGAATAAATAAAGTTCTTCGTTGATAAATAAAAGATATGTTCTTCCAATTCTTGTTCAATAAAATTTAGCAACAGTCCTTTTTGTGATTTTCACTAATTTGGTGGTGCAATTTATATACTTTGTTATATATACATATATATTACATTAAGTTTTCATGTGTTACATCCACCCTTTAAAAAAAATTATCTTGAAAATTGACATACCTGAGTCTTCAAAAATTTAGGTGTATTTCTGTCTTGTTTTATCCACTTGCTCTCAAGTAGCCCCTCGTAGAATGGTACCTATTGCACTTTGATGTATCAAATGGTATGACACTGCAACACCTAGTCCTTCTTGTCTACAATCCTTAAAGGGTGCTCCTCATATGTTAAGTCCTCTCTAGGATTATAAGAACCAAGCTACATAACATGGCTTAGGTGTAGCACATATTTTCCCACCATAGAAACACAAAAAACATCATGCGGTGTCAAAATAGCTCTATAAGCTCCCTCACCAATTCTCTATAATATCTCAGATGGATTTATAGACTTAGCACTCAAGTTGCTCAAATCTTGAATCTCGTAATTTTCTTAATTGGTGATATTTGAAGAAATACATGATCACCCACCTGAAACTAGGTGGTGTTTGGTTTGGGGGAGTCAGGCCAAGAATGAGAATGTGAATGGGTGACTCTTATTTCAACTGTTTGGTTAAAAGGAGTCCTATTCTGATTTTAATTTTAGGATGTAATAGAAATGGCCTAACCTGAACTCTAACTTAATGGATTCAAATCTCATTCCATCAAAATTAGAATAAAAAAAGAGATCACTATCATGCAGTCGACCTCGAGAGAGATGTACCACTCATGGATGACGATGAAGGAGTAGGACCAGGTGGCTATTCGCTTGGTGATAAATCGATAGGAGGGGAGGGAGGAGGTTAGCTTGTGGGGGCCAAAAGAGGCAGTCAGGGGAAGGAGGATTCATCGGTGTCGTTGGAGGTATTGGTGGGTTCGAGGGTTTCGAAAGCCTTAGAAGACTTTCTAAAGAGGCAAAGGGCCTTGATGAGGATGCCATAGGAGATGGCGTTGGGCTCAATGCCATGCTTTTGGGACAGGTCAGTGAAGAGCTACGGAACATGATGGGGGCACTTGGTCAAATAGAGTGGAGAGGAGGGTGTTGAAAGAGATGTGCAAATGGGGGTCATCGTGAGGTAGAGGACGTCCTCAAAGGTGCAAAAGGCCTAGTCAAGCATGTCTGCGACACTGTAGGAGAGGATAATGGTGGCGATAAAGGTCTCCCAGGTGGCATGGGGGTTGGACTTGTAGGATTCAAGGAGGACCTCAATGTTGGCAAAGTGACAGCACAGATGGGGACTGCGCTTCATCCTCGAGGAGGGTGAAGTCATGGTCATAGGAGGCCATGGGAATGATGGTAGTGTTAAGATTAGAGTTAGAACTTTTGGATACAAATGAGATAGAGGAGAGATGTGATAGGATGGGAGGCAGACAATGTTAGTAGCAAGGAGCAGGATCAACTATGGGAGGCCACTTATATTGGATAATGGTGGGAACCAAACAATATAGAAAGAAAATATTAATTAAAATATATTAATAAATATTTATTAATTTATTAACAAATATGTATTAAAAATATTTAAGATATATTGATTAAAAATATTAATAAATATTCATTAATTTTTGATAAAAATGTATCACCATCAAATATCCAAAAGATGAAGGGAAAGATTAGCTATATTTAAATAAATCAAATAACAATAATGGAAATCATTCATTTCGATTCTAATTTCAGTCACAAACCAAATACTTTATAGGTTATGGCCATTTTGATATCTATTCTAATCAATTCCTATTTCGATTCCAGTCAAGAACCAAATGCACCCCTATAGTTTTCATTTCTCATATACACATGGCTCTTCTATCTACTACGAGTTACATGAAGTCATTTTTTGATTGACTAAACTTTTTTTGCTGTTTGTTATATAAGTCATGTCCTAATAACTTTTCTCACCAATAGCATCCCAACAAATAGATAATCGACATTTTTTGCTATATAATGCCTTATAATACACCATCTAGATATAAGCCTGGTAACTATTATTATACGCAAATCTCCCCTTGTGTAGATATTCACCTTATGAATCATTCAGGTTAATAATATAATCCCTTAACATATCTTTCAAGATTCAAATAGTTGTTTTAAACTAAAGATAGGTCTTTGGATGGAAAGCAGTACTGGAGTTTAACTTAGTTCCTAAAGCCTCATCTAATCTCTTTCAAAATTATGATACAAATAGTAGCTCTATCTGACATAATGGTTACATGAATCCATAAAAGGTTTCACAATTTTTTCATATACAATCTCACAAGTCTTTCGAGATTAAGACCAACTTAGATAGAAAGTGTGCAAATTTTGTCAATCTCTGCACAACCATCCAAACAACATCATTTGTACTAGAAGTCTTGGGTAACCTTGATACAAAATCTGTGGTTATATACTCCCACTTCACACTAGAATGCTAGAGGTTGAAACAACCTTGCTACCTTATGGTGCTCAGCTTTAACTTGTTGACACACTAAGCATTGAGCCACATCCAAAATAGTCGCTCTCTTTATATTACACTAATAATATAATTCTTTCAAATCTTTATATATATTACTGTTTTAAAGTTGTATTCTGCATCCTACTGAATGAGCCTCTTTTAAAATCTCACTTTTAGACTTAAATCCATGGGCACACAAATACTATTTCTAAATCTCAAGAAGCCATCATCATGGATTTGAAATTTAGACTGATCACCTAACTCCACTAATTTTCTAATCTTCAATAGTTGAGAATCATTATTCTAAGTAGCTTTAATTCTCTCAATTATGTAGGCTAGACTCGAAGGCTAGCAAATTGAGCAAGAATCATGTAGTTGAACCTTTATACTCAATATTCTCAAATGTTCAAAGATCTATTAGAGTAGCCAAATTATATGCAGACTTTCTGCTTAAGGTATCAACTATAATATTAGCCTTTCTAAGTGGTAAATTCATGAATAAATCATAATCCTTCAATATTTTCAGCCATCTTCTTGCCTCACATTTAGTTCTTTCTGATTAAAGGTGTGCTTTAGGCTCTTATGAGTGAATATCTAAAATCGGGACCATATCAATAGAGCCTTCACATTTTAAGAGCAAAAATCATTGTTACTAACTCCAATTCATGTTTAGAAAAATTTTGCTCATAAGATTTTAATTATCTAAAAAGATAAGCCACCATATTATCATGCTGCATGAAAATGCAGGAAGATCCTTCTTAGAAAGATCACAATAGCATTGCAACTCTATGATAAGAAATTATAGTAAGAATAGGACCTATCACAACCTTCTCTTTAGCTCTTGAAAGTATTACTCACTCTTTAAATCATTTGCAAGTGACTTCATTTTGAGTCAAATAGGCCAAAATTATAGCTATACAAGAGAATCCATTAACAAATCTCTTGTAATAACCTATCAAACCCGAAAAGTTATGTACTTTAGACATGTTAATTGGCCTACTCCATTCCATTACCCTCAACTATTTTGGATCCATTGATCCTATCTTAAACATTACATGCTCTAAAAATACCCTTATATGTAGCCAAAACTCACATTTTTTGATTTGATAAAAAGCCTTTTTATCTCTTAGGATATGTAGCATATATCTTAAATGTTCCTCATGCTCCTCTTTACTTTTGGAATATATTAAGATAACATTAATGGACACCACCACAGATAAATTTGGGAAGGGTTTGAATACTCTATTCATCAAATCTATAAATGCTGCTAGTGCATAGTCAACTAGAATTGAACCACCAAAAACTCATAGTGCCTATAGTACAACTAGAAAGCAATCTGGGGCATATCCTCTTCTTTAATTTTTAACTAGCTATAGCCACATCAAATGCAAATATTGGAAAAGGCTATACTCCTTACAATTGGTCAAACAAGTCATTAATCTAGGGTAAGGATACCTATTTCTTAAGAAACGTAATTCAACTTCCTATAGTCAATATGGAACCACCATGCCTCCATTCTTCATCTTCATAATAACACTAAAGCTCTCTTAGGAAATATACTAGGTCTATAAAGCCCTTGTCTAGTAAGTTTTAAGCTATTCTTTTAACTCTTTCAATCTGACTAGAGCTATCAGGTAAGGGCCTTAAAGATTGGATCCGAACCTAGTAGAAGATCAAGGGGAGCTCAAATGCCCTATCTAGTGGCAATCCTTGCAAGTTTTCTAGAAAACTATCCAAAAACTTATATGCAATAAGAATAACTTCCAACTTTATTTCACCTGCCTAGTGTCCCTCACAATAGCCAAATAACCTTTACATAATAACCTTTACATCTCTTTATCAGCATCCACTTGGCTTGCAAGACTAATATCATCCATGAAAAAGCAATCTTGTACTTCCAATAAGGTTGAACTTTAGTTGATTCAAAATCTAGAAGTTTATCCTCTTCTTTAATAATCAACCTGGCATGGTAAGCAGCTAACAAATCCATCCCTAATATAATATCAAAATCTGGCATCTCCAACAGTGTTATCTCTATAAGCAATTCTCTCTCTCCTATCCTAATTATACAGGAGTTACAAATAATATTAGAAATAGCTCAATCTACATAGGCTCACATAGAATGCTATCCTTTATAGTAAAAGCAGTGGGTCTGAAAGGAGTAGAATCCAGATTAAACAACATAAGCTTTTACATTGGATACTGAGATGATATCCATCACCATAGCATTGGAGGCTTAAGCATCATGTTGTGTGAGAGTATAGACCTTCAGGTGAGTCTCAGATTTCTAACATCCTTCTTATTTTATCCAACTAGAGAGGTTCAATATGCTAGGGCCAAGTTGTTTGAGCAGTTTAATTTTTTCTTCTTTGTGGATATTTTACTATCCTGTAGCCTATCTAGCCACATATATTCCAACAGCAATTTTGTCAACAAGGTCTTGTTATTTGTAGCAACATTAACTAGTCTCTTAACTAAATCTCTAGTATTTTTGCTGCTATGTCCCAGCAATGCACTAGGCCTAATCCTCCTCCTTTAATTACTTTCCTTGTCTGCCTATGCCTTATTAAGTTCTTTTCCAATTAACAAATTTTTATTCACTTACCTCCATAAGTTGTTGAGTCAAATAGTACCACTTTCTAATTTCTAACCTTAATCCTATCTCAAATTTTTGAACTCATCTCTCCTCATCCTCTGCTATTTTTTTGATAGATTTAATTAGCCCAGTAAACTTGGCCTTACATCGACCCTATCATACACCTTGCCTTGATGTAATGAAATCCTGCTCGTTTTGGATTCTTATGCTTCAAAGAAAATACTTTTTATGGAATGCTTTAAATAATCTCTTCTAAATGAATAGCTCTTTAACGAGCTCATCCTTTCTATTTGCCACTTGTAGCAATTATATGCCTCTCCTTGTAGCATATGGGAGGCATATGACACCTCTTCATCTTGAGATCTCAAAATTACAAATGTTCTTTCCATTTCCTTCGATCAAATTTCAACCTCTAGGGGTTCAAGTGTCCCCTTGAAACATGATAAGCTAGTCTTTTAAACTTGAAGATGTTATTATATCGATCTTGCTGAGACAAGTGCCTATTGCTCCTATTGCACCTACTATTGTTGTATCTACTACTGATGTAACTGCTATTATTGTAGTTGTTATTGCAACTATGATATTCCAACTATGTGTTTGCATTATTTAGAGTATTCCAAGTTCTTGTTGCTTTTCTTGGGTATTTAGCAGGATTACTAATGCCCTCCTATGTTTGTGAGTGCACTAATCTATTGGTTCGAAGATTCTCCAACAATATTGCTAGCAATTTTTTTCATCTTACATGAAGACATGCATTTTAATATATACCCAACAGATAGTTGAAAAATATATAATATAAATTTAAAAATTTATTGGGCAAGATAAATTAATAACAAAAAAATGTGTTCCAAGGTACCTAGGGTTTACCCCCTACACTACATGCTAAGGTTTGATATCCTATATTAAACTTTATATATCAAACCTAAGATCTGGTACCATTTAATCTTCACACCCCTATCCTAAAAGCATGAGTTAGAGACCTGGCAACCACTACATGCTCATAAGCATTCCCTAAAAGTATATATGCATGGCATCCAATTTGTGATTAGATAAATATAACTATGATAACATAATAGATTCAATAAAGGCAATAGATTAAAATTAGAGCAAACTAAATTGTAAAACTTAGCAATTAACAAGTTCAAAGACTAATAAGAAACTATAAGAAGTTTGGCAAAGTTTTTGGGGAGCTAGAAAGCATTTTCTAGCCTTCCAAAAAGACCTTTCGATAGTATAGTGGCAGTAGGTAAAAAATGTGAAAGCTATTTTGGCTTTGCTAAAAATTGAAGAGGTCTACCTGGGAGAAGCACTTTCTGGGTGCTCTTATAGCGAAATCAAAGAATGGAAAGAGACCCAATGCCACCATATGTGGCTTATGTAGGTGTGTTGTCGATGGTTGTCTTAGTATAACATGGAAACTCTAACATTCACAGCGAGCCAAATATAGCTCCTATTTGAATCATGTTATTGTTCCAACTAGAATACTATAGAAAAAGCTCATCAGCCATACAATCTTAATATAAGTAGAAGAACATATAAGTCTTTATTGTGCTAGGAAACCGTGGCTATGAACCAAAAGCTCTAGAATTATTACAATGAATCTAAACTTCCATTGGTTCTAATTAATGTTTAATACATGGACACTTTCTTTAATTGCCTTGTAAGAAAGGATATAAATCTTAATACCTTTATTTTCAACTAGAATAAAATACCTAATGGAATCACAAATTATTAAAATAGTTACGATAAAACTAGGAAGGAGAATGATTATCAAGCAATTTTCATACAACTTACTAACTCTTAAACAAAGCCTAATCTCAAATCAGTGAAATATAACTCTTTATTAAAAGCACGATTTGTAAGCTTTTTTTATACATATTAAAGTTTACATATGTTGCATAACTCTTATGAAACTTTGGAAGAAATATAATATTGCTACAATATTTGCATACGATTGGTTCTTCCTCACCAATTTAATTTGAAAATGTCTAACTATTTTAAGCTAGTACTAAATGCTAAAATTATTAAAATGCTTATAATTAACATAATCTTGTTGAATAAAAGAATATGTAGGGTCATCTTGGTCATCTTAAGTTATAATCTCCAAGATTTGTATTTATTTTATTTATTGCAGTTATTATTGGATTGGTTATTGATGTTCAACCATCTCAATTGGAAGTTGTTTTCCAACATGAACATGGTTAATAAGGGTTAACTAGAAGTCTATTGAATGTGTAATGTGCATTCCAATCATATGAATAGTATAATAATTATATAGGGACACATCTTCTTCACAAAGCCATTTATCATGAAAATGGTTTTATGTCAGTTGATTCAATTCACAATCTCATTCATAACATCGTAAAAGGATCATAATTAACTAATTTGTGTATTGTTCCTAAATTAACAAAATAAAGGATTTTTGTTGTATATAAACCCTCCTAAATATTCAAATTTGTATGACTGTCCTCTTAAATTGATATTTGTATGTATATCTTCAAGCAATACTTATTGTGCATGTATAGCCTTCTTTTTTCTTATTTTTGCATATGTACCCACATCATTTAACACTATTAAGAAATCAATTATTTAAAATTAAATTGACTAAAATATCCTTATGGATAGATGTGCAAAAAAAAAATTTATGAGGGTATATGTATAAATAGGAATTTTATGAGATATTCCGCAAAATTGAATGTTTAAGAGGGTATACACAAAAAATTTTAATTTAATTTTTATCTATTTCATCTAGATGGATTTCAATGCTCTTAGTCTATAATATAATCTTTCTTGATCCAGCAAGACAAACTCTAATGTAGAAAACTCTGGTGAGGTGCTTGGCTCGGCATACAAAACTAAAATGATATGCTTGATATTATCTGATGGAAGGAGATGATTGAACTTTCTTGACAGTGTTAATGAGTAGGAATATGAATCCAATATCGAGGAGATTTCTGATGAAGGGAAGGTAGGGAGAGTCGACCAATTATCCTTGGAAGCAGTGATGAGAGAAAGTATGAGCTCGACATCGAGGAGTCTCTTGCGAAGGGAAGAGAGGAAGAGTCCGGTTGGTCATCTTTAGGAGTGGAATGAGAGGGACTAAGTCCGATGGTAAGGAGATCTCTAGAGAAGAAAATAGAAAGGACCATCTACTGTCATCCCTAGCAATGACTTTGCATAACCTTGAGAAAAATTTAGAAAATCCGATTCATCCAGCCAACGTGACTCGAGTTCTTTCAAGAATTTTCCATACAGTATGATATATATAGTAGACTTGATTTTATACTCTATACAATATGGTATACTTTATACATTTCATAAAGATATTTTTTATAAAAATTTTTAAACCAAAAGATAATAATATTGTAAATTCTTATTTTTACTTAATCACCAAACCCACAACTATGTCCATTTCATACAAATGTACAAGCAATCCATCTAATATTAGGTTTAGACACTTTTCTTAAAAAATATTATTATATATTAGAGGAAATATGGATGGTTGTGGTTTATCTATTTTCTAGGTAAAATAATTTTGATCTATTGTTTGATAAAAGAAATCCTTTTATCTATGCAAGTCAATAAATTAAGTATATTAATTATTTTAGTTATGTTTGTTAATTTTTCTTGCATTAGAATAAGGAAAGAATTAATAAATTAAGAGAGGTATATATATGTTTAGGGTCTTTTTGCGTATATCCTTCCACATATTCAAATTTACATAAATACCCTCATAAATCACTATTTACATATATACCCTTATATATTTTTCTTTTATATATCTATCCATAAGGGTATTTTAGTCATTATAATTTAAATCATTAATTTTTTTATGCTGTTAGATGATGTGGGTATATATGCAAAAAAATAAGAAAAAAGAAGGGTATATATGCAAAAAAGTAGTTTATGAGGAAATACATGCAATATTAATTTTGAAGGGATATTCACACAAATTTGAATGTTTAGGAGGTGTCATGTAAAAAAACCCAAATATAGCTAAAAACTCATGGATTGTTTATTTTTTATTTGTTTTAACTATGGTTTTGAATTGGTTTGTTTCTTAGCAATGAACAAATGTCTTTGGATGCCATTCTTACTGCACATTTATATCCAGTAAATATTTCTCACACTTATTAAGGTAATCTGATTCTTTGTAAGCATTGCCATTTGTTTATAGTAAAGAAATTGTATAGAAACTATATCTTCTGCCACATGCATATAAAACTTCATCTAATTCATGTTTGCTAATATCATCCTTATTCTTCTATTCTTTCTTTAAATAGATGAAATTTCATTTCATCACATACATATCGTACATACATGTAGACATACATATACACAGACATATACATATGTATGTATCTATGTACGTATATGTGTATATGTATATGTATATTCCTGTATATAATGGCTAATTCCCTTGGGCATTTGTTACAATCTAGAATACGTCAATATTTATAATCACAACAGGTATCATTTTTTACTGTTGTATGTGCAGTGCTTGAGATACTTGAAAACATGGTGTTCATTTCAAATGCATCCAACTTAGTCACCTACTTCCATTCTTATATGCATTATTCAGTAGCAGAATCTTCCAACATGGTTACAAATTACATGGGCACTTGCTTCATCATAACCTTGCTGGGTGGATTTATATCTGACTCTTTTCTTCCAAGGTTTTGGTCTATTGTCATTTTTGGAATTGCAGAATTATTTGTAAGACTTCTTAGCTCTATACTTTTTTTGTTACATTGTTCATACAAGCTATTAGCTGTTGCAAAATTATATGTTAGATCAAGTATATCTTTTGTTGAGTTTTATTAATCCTTAAACCCCCAGCCAACTAGTTGGAAATAAAATGCCAGTGAATAGTAGTTTCATTGCAATGCTTTGTGACATGTTTTTTTTCCTTAATGGTCCACGACATTATTAGTAAATATAGTAGTTTTAAATAGTTTGATCAAACTATCCGCTTTAATGGACCGACGTGGTATGTTCTAACATTTTCAAATGCTTTTGCCATTTAATAACCAAAGACCATGTACTCATAATCTAAGTATGATAAGTTTATGTCAATGTAAAAATTCAAATGTGAGTACCAACCCAACAAAGTAATTGATCTCACATCTACACTTTAATTACAGATTTATTGATGACAAACACAGTAAAGTTTCAATGAACCAACCATAAGTATATTGACTAATTAAGTCACTAGACACTAGAGAAGAGAAACTAGA
This sequence comes from Elaeis guineensis, assembly GCF_000442705.2. NCBI lineage: Eukaryota > Viridiplantae > Streptophyta > Magnoliopsida > Arecales > Arecaceae > Elaeis > Elaeis guineensis. The sequence goes on from NC_025993.2 coordinate 123,942,384, forward strand.
ATTGCATTACTTCTATAGACATCTTGTTGGAGGAAAGAGCAAAGAATGGACGAAACACTAATTTTAAGAAGAAATAAGGCAATCTAGATTCAGAGTTGCTGCAATAAACTTTCATTATTAAGGGGCTAAAATCAAAGTCTTCAGGATATTACAATGTAGATAAGTTGCAGAGCTATTTCTCCTATAGAAGACCATTCTTTTTTCCTTTTTTTTTTCTGATTTTTCTGGTATATGTATATAACTTGCTAGGAAATGCAGACTTAATACAGTGAAGATCTAATGACTCTTAGACTACCTAAAGATACTTTCAGAACAAATCCAGCTAGATGTGTAACTTTCCGAAGTCTTTGGAAATACAAATGTTTTTTAAAAAACAAAGAAGACTTAGCCAAACATGCTTCTGTATTTTCTAGAAAATGTTTTCTCTGAAAATTACAAATTAACTCTCAACACCCTCTCTTAAATTTGTAGTTTTCAACTACTTATTGAATTGCTCAAGCTTCTCAAAATTTACCGCTTTGGTGAGTACGTCAACTGGTTGATCATATGTGTCAATGAACTGTAAGCAGATTTCTCCTCTGTTAACCAAATCATGGATAAAACATTGTTGCGGTTCAATATGCTTTGATCCAGCATGAAAGAGTGGATTTTTCCTCATAACTATGGCTGACATATTACTGCAATGAATGAGAGTTGGTTTAAATTCTTTGTTGCAAATCTGAAAGAATTCGCCACAACCAAACTGCTTCACAAACAGCTTTAGTAGCTACTGTATATTTTCCTTCACCAGCTGATAATGCAACAATTTTCTGCTTTTGTGAATTCCCTGAGATTATCTTTGTCCCAAGGCAAAAGATATATCCTAATGTGCTCCTCCAATGATCAAGAGAACTGGTTCAATCACTATCTATGAAACCAAATAGTTTATAGTCTTCTTCCATCATATATGTGATACCAAGCTTTCTCACACTAAAGATAGTGTCGAACTCTCTTTGTTGCTGCCAAATGGAGTTGATTGGCTGATTCATGTACCCTAAAACAAAATTTATAGAATGCACAATATATGGCCTTGTGTTTGTGAGATAAATCAAGGAGCCAACAAGACTTCTAAAATTTTTGAATCAACCTTCTCAGCCCCATCATTTAGCTACAATTTCCCAATGAGAGCTGTAAGAGTTATCACTAGGTTGAAAGCTACCATTTAAAATTTATTAAGCAAACCTATAATATACTTTTCTTGTGAAATAAAAATCTTCCCTTCTGATTGTTTTACTTGAATTCCAAGAAAGTATTTCATAAGCTCCAAGTTTGTCATCTCATATTCTTTCATCACAACGGTCTTAAATTCTTCCACCATTTTAGCATTAATGCTGGAATAAATAAAATCATCAACAAGAAAATCTATCAAGCATCCTTGCTTCACATAAAGTGATGGCTCAGTTTGGCTTCATTGGAATCGATTTTGGTGAAATATGAATTAATCTTAATATTCCAGGCTCTATGAGCTTGCTTTAGCCATAGAATGCTTTGCACAGCCGATAAACATTGTCTTCCTTTTCTTTCACTATATAATCTTGAGATTGTTAAATATATACTATTAAGAGTTCAACAAAAGAGGTTATTAGCGACAAAAAAATTTTATCGCTAATAAGCCAAATTTATCACTAATAATAATTAGTGATGAAAATTTCGTCGCTAAAATTTTGTCGCAAAAAATACCATTGTTGATAATATTTTAGGACGAAAATTTTTTTCATTGCAAATAACGGTAATTTACGACAAAATATTTTCATCATAAAAAATAAAAAAATAAAAAAATTTATTCGTAAAAAAATTAATTTGCGACAAAAATAACAGTCGCTAATACAATTAATAGCGACAATAACATATTCATTGCTATTACTTTTAGCAACGAAAATTTCTATCGAAAAAAATTTTATTTAATAAAAAAATAATTAAAAAATTTTAGTGACTAATATTTATGTCGTAAATAAGTATTTTGTCGACGAAACTTTGCATCGCTAATAATTATTTACGACGAAAAATTTTTCATTGCTATTAATTATATATTTTTTAAAAAATTAAATTATTTTTATAAATATTTTTTCAATGAATATTTCATCGGTAATAATTTCATCGCTAATTATTTTTTTAAATTTTTAATATATTTTTTTAAATTATATGTATAATATTTTTTATAAATTAAGAAATTTGAATAAGAAATTTGTACAATAAAATGATAAATAAATTTTATTATTTTATTATATCAAATTAAAATTATAAGAGTTTAAAAAAAAATACATCAAAGAGCCATCACATATCGGCATGTGGAGAATGAGGTAGAGATGGAGAATGCTCGACGGAGCTAGAACCGACGATGGAGCTCGAACTGGCCCATTGTTGTCTCAGCATCTGGATCGTTTGCTCCATCTACGCCATCCGCTCCATCATGTCGATCTGAAACTGCTGATACTGATGATGCATGCAGTCATCTCCTGAGCTCGCTGCTCAGCCTGCTGTCGATCTTCGGCAGCCTGTCTCTGCACCTCCATCAACCGAGCCTGGCACGTAGAATGGATCTCAGTCCTAGATAATCGTAAAGATGAAGGAGCTGTGATCCCATATCCTAGACCCCTAACATAACAGGGTCTCGTACCGAGCACCTGATCACAGATCTCATCATCTGTAGATGCGGTCGAGCCCTCAGGGGTAGGTTGGGATCTCATGTCAGTCATACGATCCTGAAAATAAAAATTAGAGTTATTTTAATTTTTTAATAAAGATCAAATTATAAATAAAAAATTAATTGAAAAAACTTATAAAGAGCTCCTGGCTCTCCATCGTCCACTCCTCCGACCGTCGCTGGTGGGTCTGCTAGTAGATATCGATCCTACCAGAAAGCTCGCCACTCTCAGCATCTCTCTACAATTTGAGAATTATTTAAAAAAATTAAATAATTAAAAAAATATATGATAATTAAAAATTAAAAAATGCATATCATGTGCTCCATGTGGCGAGCTAATGATCTCGAACCCCCACAATGCAGCATGGTCTGTCTCGTCCGGCTCGCCGCATTCTGGGCACAGCATCTCTGTAAAATTAGCAATAAAATTAGTAGATAATAAATATAATTTAAGAATAAATGATTAAGTTATTAAAATCTAAAAAAAAGTTTAGATGTGTAACCTGATATGCCAAATCCTCGCAATGCCGGCATATAGTAGTCCAATCATCAATGGTGATGCTGTCGTAGGGCTGCAGCCGTGCTGCCTCCTGCCCATCAGCTGCACCACCCGGTACCAATGCTGATGCATGCGACTGCGATAATTCTTGAAGCGTAAGGATAGATGGGTATCGATCGCTCACACCACACAATCATCCTCGAAATCGATGATGTCAAATACACCCTGCCAATAACAAACATTAGAAGAATACTATGCAAATTAAATATTCGTAATATAATTTATTTTACCTGTAAGTGGGTGTAGAAAATCTATCTTTGAGCCAGGACAACATGACGCCAATCGAAGAGCGGCACCGGGGCATAGTTGTGGCATATGATGCCCAGCTTGGTCTGTCATGGCTCACATCATTTTCTAATGGGTCTGATGTAGCCAGCTGGTATCTCTATCCGGAGATGTTGTCTTGAGTAATTACGTCTCCCATGCTCTGAAGTGAGGTTCTTCGATAGACCTCGCCCTCACCTGACCATCGATGTAGACTGACCTGAAACAATAATAAATAAATCATTAGTATGATCCAAATAAAAGAATCAAATTTGATTATATATAAAATGTAATGATTAATACCACTGGGACCAGCCTCACTAGGACCTGCCTCACTAGAATCCGGCTCAGTCATAGTCGGCTCACTAGGACCGGCCAGTGCAAGACCCTCTGACACTAGAGCTGGTGAGGCCATGGAGATCGGTGAAGGCACCTCAACCTCCGAGCTATCTACAGGTAACTGTAAATCTGACCATCATCATCTATCTCCTGGTGCCATATCTGCAAGAATTGAGATGTAAATAAATATAATATATAATAATAATAATAATAATAATAATAATAAAATAATATTCTAATGAATACAATTAGATCGCATACCATTATTGCAACACAAAATTGAACGAAGAATAAAGATCTACTCATCAATATTCGTATCTTTCCCGATGTGTAGATCCTCATCCGAATCATAGTAATCGATATATATATCCTCTTCTATCTCATCGTCATTTATGAACTGATCGTCGCCCTCTGACTCATCCAGATTAGATATAAAATCAGCTTTAACTTCATTGGACGGGAGATCAAGCCTATTCAAAGGTGCCGTTATAAGTTCTTCATCAACCAAAAACTCAGCTGATGCTTGTTCTTCTTGCTGAAAAGCTTCCTCTTCATGTAAATCCAAAATTTCATCCATCTCTAATCAAGTTGGTATGTTATATACGTCTCTAGATATTATTTTTTATACGACATGCCAATTACCTCGATGCTTTAGGTCCTTCAAATATATTACTTATTTTGCTTGAGTTGCTAATATGTACGACTCATTTTGGTACCATATTCGTGCAAGATTTACACTGATAAATTATGAATCGACATAAATTTTAATCTTTTTATTACTAATATCCCACTATTCACACTGAAACAAAAATACAGAATTACTGGATCCATACTTCAGTTCTATGATATCTACTAGTACACCATAATAATCAATCTCTTCTTCTCCTTTATATCCTGTTGTAGCAATTCCACTATTCTAGGTCTGTCGTTGCATCTCAAGCTTCCTTGTGTGAAATCTCATTCCTCCAATGATACAAGATGTATAGTGATTAACCCTTCGTTCGGGACCACATGCTAAATCGTGCAATTCATTAGTTGCACCCACTTCTTTATTGAAATACTTATGTTTCATCTGCATCATAAGGTAAAAAATTATATTTATTGAAATAATATTATTTATAAGTAAATAAATAATGTATCACTAATATAATTTACAAGATCATCAAATTATTTTATAAATTTTCTCCTATGTCGATTATCGACATCTGTATTATTCTCTCTACATAGTACACTCTTGTGCTCACTGCAAGAAGTTATAATTTTTAATTTTACACCGATATGAAAAATTTTCTTAATCATTAAACAGTATCGTAAGATGATACTTACTTAATAAAATCTTCAATTTCTTCATAATTATTTAGAACGTAAAAATGTACCTTGGATAGCTCATTCATGTGCATAAATTCAAATTTTTTTGCACAATAGGTCAAACCATTTATTTAAATATAGACAATGTTGGCTCATTGTCACCCCATTCACGGTCTACATTACGATCTATACGATTGAATCTTATTTTGATATCATCAAGATACATCGAACAGAATGTGACAGACTCGGTAGCTATATATGCTTCTACTATAGACCCTTCAGGCCTTACTTTATTACACACATATTTTTTAAGATGCATAAGAATCTACAAACAAAAATAAATTTAAATTTTATAAATACGTTTACATGTTATAATTGATATGACAAAATATATATAACTTCTTTACCTTTCAATAGGATACATCCATCGATAATGTATCGTCATACACCACCTCATTCGGATCATCCTCTCCATGCCATATCCAAAAAGTATACTTCTTATCTATACCATATTGTAGCAAATGCTCCTCAACAAGTGTTATGTGACGATATACCATATTAACACATCTTTTATATGGATACTTTATTCGACTAGCACTGTCAGCCTTATGCCTTGCAAAATTAATAAAATCTCGAACTCCTTTTCGATATTCAGGCAAAAAAATTCTTCTAGCATTCATCCAATTTTTATGGATATTCATCTAACAATAAACATAAAATCATTAATAATCAAAAAAAAATTGTGGTATTCAGGATCTCGATCCAAATTTCAGACTGAATCGCGTTCTGAATTCCAGCCAAAATTCCGACCTGGATCCAGATTTGGATCACTTCATACAAAATAACACATATTAAAAAAGACATGCAGACTAAACATTAACACAGAAAATATGTGGCCCTATCTTTTTATGAAGTAAAAATACATGACCCTATCCTTTTCAAATCATTACTAACAAGTGTGGCTCTATCCCTTTTAGAAAATAATAATTTTATTATTATTATTAGTGGATATTTTATCTCATTTTCGTGAAAATTTCGACAGCATCTCTCTATGGTTCTCCAAGTATATAATGTGGATATGGTGCTCATGCACCCTATCCACCATATATCCAAAGAACAATAGACAGATAACTATTGAATATCACATAATAAAATGAAATATCAACTATTAACAATAATAATATTATTATTTTTTTAAAAAATTCGAATACGGACATCCAAGTTTCGATCTCGATGAAGATCAAAACTTGAACGGGAATCTATGGCTCAATGCAATTTAAGTACCATATTTGAACGTACATTCGAAGATAGATTTTTAATTTATCAAAAAAGAATAACTTCGTATTAAAATTTCTTCATTAAAAATTTCAATAGAATTTTCTCTAAAATAGAAATATTTTTTTTATTTATAATTTCAGCAATATAAAATAGCACATAAAATAATTTAATTATAATAAGTAACAGTAATGTGCATTGTGTTAGTGAAAAAATAATGAGTCAAATAATTAAATAATTTCAGTAGTAATACTAAAAAATAATATACAATAATTTTAATAATTTCAACCTGGCCCGACCAGGCCCAATTCGGAGCCGACCCGAGCCGACCCGACCCCGACTCGCCCCGACCCAACCAATCCCGGCCCCACCCGACTTGCTGGACCGCCCCGTCCCCATCCCTGGACCCATCCCCGAAGGCCCCGACCCGACCTGAAACTGACCCGATCCGGACCCGACCCTGACCCAATCACGAAACTGACCCGACCCGTACCCGACCCACCTCGCCCTGACCTGACCAGGCCCCAACCCGACCCGGACTGGACCCGACCCGGCCCAGCCCAGTCACGGACCCGACCCGCCCCAGCTCGACTCGACCAGGCCCGATCGCACCAACCCGGCCTGGCCCAGCACGACCCGAAAATGACCAAGCCTGGCTCGGCCCCATCACGGACCCGACCCCGACCCAGTCACGGACCTGGCCCGGCCCGTACCCGACCTGATTCGAACCTGACCCGACCTGCCCCGCCCCACCCTGCCCCGACCCGGCCCAGCCCCAATCGAACCCGGACTGGACCCGACCCGCCCCGGCCCAGTCATGGACCCGACCGACCTTAGCCCAACCCGACCCGGCCCGACCCCAACCTGATACGAACTGGACCCGATCTGACCCAGCCCAATCACATACCCGACCCACCCCAACCCGACCTGACCCGCACCAACCCGGCCAGGCCCAGCATGACCTGAAAATGACCGGCCCGGCCCCATCACGGACTCGCCCCGACCCAGACCCGGACCCGGACCTGGCCACAGCCACGGCCACGGCCCGACCCCACAGAACCCGTCAGTGCTAGACTGCAGTCCCCATCCCTGTCCCCAGCCCCGGCCTGTCGGACCAGGCCCGCAGGCCCCGCGGCCCCGACCAGTAGGCCCCACGACCCCGGTCTGCAAGCCCTGCGGCCCCGGATCGCCGTCCCCATCCCCGACCCCGGCCTGCCAGACCCGGCACGCAGGCCCTGCAGCCCCGACCAGTAGGCCCCACGGCCCCAGACTGCAGGCCCCGGACCGTCGTCCCCGACCCCAGCTAGCTGGCCCCGTCACCGTCCTCGTTCCCGGCCCTGGCCCGAACCCTCCCCCCAAAAAAAGGAATAAGCTCACCTCAACGGTGGCGCTGGCGACGGCTTTGCGGATGGCGATGGCGACGGTGGAGCGAACGGTGACGACGGTCGAACACGAGGAGAGACGCGGGACGTCGGGGGGGAGGGAATGCGAGAGAGCGAATGCCGAGTGAGGACGGAAGGGGGAAGAAAATGGGTTTCAGATGGGACATGATGGGATGGGGTATTAGCGATGAAAATTTTTATCGCTAATAATTTATTTTCATCGTAAATAATTTAAACAAAAAAAAATTTTATGACGAAAATAAGCTTTTCGTCATTAATAACCTAACTAGCGACGAATAATTTTTCGTCGCTAATATTTTCTGCCAAAAAAAAATTCAACTGAAAATTTTTTTTTTCAAAAATTTTCATCGCTAATTATTCCTTTTCGTCACCAATAATTTAAATAGAAAAAAATTTTACGACAAAAATAATACTTTTCATCGCTAATACCTAACTAATTACGAATAATTTTTCGTCGCTAATATTTCAAACAAAAAAAAATTTCACTGAAATTTTTTTTTCAAATATATTATTTATGATGAAAATATATATTTTCATCGCTAATAGCCCCAAAGTTTTATTGACGATGATTATTTTCATCACTAATTATGTTATTAGCGATAAAAAAAAATTTTGTCACTAATAATTACTAAAAAAGATTTTCTCATTTCTAAGTTTTTAATAAGTAATTATATAATGCTCGCATGATAAAATTTATTCAGATCAAACTGACAAGATAGATGGCAAGACCATATTGATTCACTGAAAGCGAATTCAAGGATATTTGACTGCAAACTTTTTAACTCAGGACTTTCTACGAAAAATAATAATATTTGAGAGGTCAAAAAAATAGAACTAGGCCTCTTTAGCACCAGAGCCCATATATGGGGTGCAAAATTTTTCCTTGATCTACTGTCATATTATCTTTTTTATTTTTTTTATTTATTAAATAAAATGAATGGAAGATTAATCAAAATCGGACAAAAGCATGATTCAAACTAGAGGTGTCAATGGGTCAAATTATATTTGGTTTACACACAGATTAAAATAGGTTCGACCCATACCCATCATATACTTTTTCTTCATCCATATCAGCTCATCAATCTTTCTAAATTTTTATTCATTACTTATATGTATAACTATGAAATAAAACAAAATAAGATTTTCAAAGATCACAAGCAATAAAATCAAGATTTATCTTTAAATATGTCATTATAAATATAATAAATATAAAATTTAGTATATATGATAATTATGAACTAACTAATGATAAAACTAGATAAAATGTACTCATATATTCTAAAATATCTTGGCCCACTCTGTCCATCATTCTTGTAAACTTTTAATTTTAATATTTACTATTTTTTTATAAGTTATTTATAATTTTTTTATGATAAAAATTTTTATTATTCTTTTTTTTAAATTACATCAGGCATTTTAAGTATGATTCCAATAATATTTTAAATTTTTAAAATTTTTAAACTATTAGCGATGAAATTTTTTATCATTAAAAGTCATGTTTATGATGAAAAAATTATTTTCTGTCGCTAATAGTTTAGTTTTTAAAATTTATTTATTTATTATTTTTTAAGCATTAGCGATGATGAAAATACGTCGTAAATAAGTAATGATTTTGTGACATTAATTCATTTTATGGTCGCAAATAGTTAATTATTCATGATAAAAAAATTTATCACAAATTATCTTTTATTTTTAAATTTTTAAAACATATTTATTTACAATGAAAATTATCTTTTCCATCACAAATAACAATTATTAGCAATGAAATTAGTTTCATCGTAAATATTATGTAATTTTAAATTTTTACCTTTTCTAATTATTTGCGATCAAATAATTTGGTTGTAAAAAATATCTTATTAACGATGAAAACTTTTTCTTAGTCGCAAATACCTTACTTTTGAAATTTTAAAATTTTTATAAATTTCTCAGATATTAGCGATGAAAAATAAAATTCTGTCGTAAATATTTTAATTATCTATGACGTCTATCTTTTCATCGTAAATAATCTTTATGTTTTAAATTTTTAAATTATTTAACTTTTTAAAGTATTAATGATGAAAATATTTATTGTTAATAAACTTTATTTGCAACACAAATTTTTTTCATCATAAATAATTAAATTATTTATGACTTCTATTTACATCATAAATAATCAAGAATATTCAATTTTTTATTTTTCTTCAAATATTAGTGACGAAAATTTTTAGTCATAATTTATAGATATTTGGCGATGGAAATATTATTTTTGTCGCAAAAAATGTAACTATTACCGACAAAACATATATCATCATTAATAATTGGATATTTGTAATTTTAAAAAAATTATTTACGATAAAAATATTCATCAGAAATAATCAATTAATTACGATAAAATTATTTTTTTCGTCGCTAATATTTTTTTTTGCGATGAATTTTTTTTATCATCATAAATATTTCTTTATTTCTGACAAAAAATTTCTTTCGTCGTTAATATGGTTATTTACGATAAAAATATTTTCCATCATAAATTAATTCTCCACTAAAAATTGCTTTGCTTACAGTGGATCTCTCTCTCTCTCTATGTACTCTCTAAAATTTCTCTCTACTGACACATCCTCTTCACCAAATATCTCTGCATCTTTCTAAATTCTTCTTTGCTCCTTTGATATTTCAGATTTCTCCTCAAAATCTTGCCACACCTCCATTATAACATCAACAGCCACCTCAAATCATCACCATCATTCCCTAAGATTTTCTTTGATCTTTCTAAATCCTTCTTTCACCACCATTCTAAGGTCAAAGAACAACTATAATTTTGGCTATCATGGCCAGCTAGACACCACTAAATGAAGTTGTCCACCAACCTATAGCAACTATAAATAGAGGTTAAGACTCATTATGTATGCGTGTGTGAAGAAAGCGCAAGTCTATAGTGTGTGAGTGCACTATGGAGTGCAGCCAAGTGAGGTTTCATGCTAAGTTCTTTGAGTGTGTGTCAATCTACAATTAGTATATGAGTGTATTTGGTGTACTAGTACAATAAATTTGATAGTGAGAGTGCTTCTTGTGTGGTCAGTTGTACTAATGTTCAAGTATTAATAAAAATTTATTTGTTAAAGTTCATGTGCTACCATATTTACTTTCTACATGCACCTCTTTCCTTAGTTCACCATTTAGAAATGTCATTTTTACATCGAACTGAAATACTTGCAATTCCAATTGGGCTGCTAAAGAAAGAACAATTCGAATTGCCTCCATGCATGCAATAGGAGCAAAAGGTTTCTGAAAATCTACCTTGGGCTATTGAGAATATCCTTCTACTACTAATCGAGCCTTATGTTTTTGAGTAGTGCCATTTTCATTGTGCTTGATCTTGTAAATCCTCTTCAATCCAAGCATCCCTTTTCCATTTTGGAAAATCTACCAGCGCCCAAGTGTTATTTTTCTCAATTATAGTAGGCTTTTCATTCATCGCATTGGTCTATGCTTTTTCTATTGAAGCTTCCTCACAATTCAACGATTCATAATCAAAGAAGGCAACATCACAATATTCATAAATATCTCTTAAAGAGCATACCTTTTGAGGTGGTGACTTAGAATCTGCAGCTGTTTCTCTTAAAGAGCTGGTTCTTGATGGGCTTGCTTTATGACTTTGATTTGCATTTGAGCCTAGTTAAAGTTTGGGAGCATTTTGAACAGCTTGTTAAAAAATTTCTGATGTAGTAAAAGTTTCAATTACTTTATCTTTTCATTTTCATGCTTCCAATTGTCAAATATAACATCTCTCGAAAACATCAATTGATTTGTCTCTAGATTAAAAAGTTGAGAACCTTTGGATTCATTGTTATAGCTAACAAAAATATATTTTTCACTGTTGTCATTAAACTTGTCCCTATTTTGAGAAGAAACAAGAGTATAGGCGATGCATCAAAAGAATTTAAATTGATTCACCACTAGCTTTTGATTATGCTAAGCTTCAAAAGGAGCTTTGTTGCAGACAACATTTGTTGTAAAGCGATTAACAAAATAAACAATAGTGTTAATAGCTTTAGCTCAGAATTTATTAGGAAGATCCTTTCCTTTTAACATACCTTTTGCTATTTCCTTGACCATTCGATATTCCATCTCTTGCACCCCATTTTACGGAGGAGTGCTTTGAATATTGATCTATCTATAAATTGCTTATTCTTTACAACAATGAAGAAATGGCTTGTATATGAACTCTCCTCCTGATCAATTATGAGAATCTTCAATTTGGGGCCACTTTTTCTTTTTGGAAAGGCTTTAATTGAAAGTAAATAGAGAAAGCATCTGATTTTTGTTCAATAAAAGATCCAAATCATTCTTGTATATTCATCAACAAAAAGTAAGATCTTTTATTATTTAAAGATGGAATATTGGTTTGGTCCACATACATAATCATGCACCAATTGAAGAGAAGCATGAGCTCTCCAAGATATCTTAGGAAAAGAAAATTATACATCTTTCCATACATACAACCTTCATAGATTCCATCTTTCTTTGTAGAAGGAGGAAGTCTAATCACAATGCCTTTTTTATTCAATAATTACAGCTCCTTATGATTCAAATAACTATACCGCAAATGCCAAAGATGAAATTCATCAATATGCTCACTTTGAAAAGCAATATTTTTGTAAGGACCTTAATTTTCCTAAACTCTCATACATGGATATTAAAGCAGGAAAAAAAATTTAAGAAAAAACAAACAATCGGACTCCTGGAAGGAGTTTGACTTCTTCTTTGATTCCAATGGAAGGAGGGAAATAAGACTCCATTTTTTACTCAGATTTAGCCTATAAAAGTCGATCTTCACCCCCCATCGAGCATCCCAATTAGAGTTCTACCGATTTCCACCCCTAAGCCCTTGATTTCAAGTCGTCTCCATGAGGATTTTGTGGGGAATTTATTGCCAAAATTGATTGCAAGACCTCACTGGAGTCGAGGTAATAATCTCCAACCCTTCTCTGGTTCTAAGGCTTGATTTCTAGTGAGATTAACAAGGATCATTATTGAAATCCATGGAAAATGACTTTTTCTGTTTCTATTTTATCTTCTTCTTCTTTCCCTCCATCGAAACAGTTGCCATTGCCAGATTTTGATCTTGTCTTCATCACCAAGGGTCGGGACTACCTCCTGTCAAAGCCGTTGAGGCACCGCTAAAGAAAGCCAAGGCCTCATGGAAGGTGGGTCCACCTTTGACCCCTTCCCCTCTGTTAATCACAAAGAAGAAAGAAGACACGAGAGAAAGAGAGAAGAAAAGAAAAAGAAAGGAAAAAAAGGAAAAGGAAAGAAAAGAAAAGGAAAAGAAAAGAAAAGAAAGAAAAAAGATAGAGAGAGAGCTTCTCTCTCTTCCCTCTCTCCTCTCTCTCTATCTTCTCTCTCCATTTTCTCTCTCTACCAACTTCTCTTCCTATTTTCTCTCTCTAAAATTTTTTCTCTCTAGACTTCTTCTCTCTCTTCATGGATTTTTCTAACTAGATATCTTCTGGACTAATAAATAGTTCAAAAACCTAGGTAAACCAGATCAATTAGTTGACCCTAAGAGGGGTCCTTGACTTATGATGTTTAGGGATTTTTCATAATTTTTCTATCCATAATCACACATGATTTTTATATTTGATCAAGATTATGTAGAGATGCAATTATTTGCATAAAGAGGTATCCAATGAAATACCTTGATTCTAACTTCATAGATTGAGGAGTTCATAAATTTTTATGTTTGGATCAATCACGATAGAGATAAGAATTCCTATACATAATCATCATTATATATGATATTTTTATCATTGGATTTGTATCGTTGATTTTGCATTGCTGGATTCATATTGAAAGATTTATCATGTTAGAGACATGATCATTTCTTGCATGATTTTTCAGTATGAGTACATTATGTATCCACTATATATGTGTATTAATGATTGATGGTACAATTATATAGATATGATATTGTTGCCTAGCTATGCAACCCAAGAGGGAGGGTGAATTGAGTTTTTGAAAATTTAAAATTAATCTAGAACCACAAGGATTAAGTAATAAAAGGCAAGTTAGTTGAAGTGAGTGATTTAAGCAAAGTGAAGATATTAGATGTAAGAGTGCAAGAAAGAAAAGAAAATAAGATAGAGAACAAGTAAGCACACCATAAACAATCAAGATTTATAGTGGTTCGATGCCAACCTTGCACCTACATCCACTCCCCAAGCTCCTACTTGAGAATTCAAATCCACTAAACCGTATTCAACAAAAATACAACGTTGGTACCTCCGACTCTAGCTATCTCAAGCTAGAACACTTATTTTTCGATACAAGCCAACTCAATACAATCCGATTCAAAGTTCAGATCAACCTTTCCATATTTTGAAACCCTTCCAAAACTAAAGATCAACTCAAAAACAGAGTATAACAGTTAATCACACAGAAATACAAATGTAGCTCCTTTAATGAGTAAATAAAGCTTTAAATACACTTTACACAATAATGAAGAAGCTTTTCTGATTTTCTTCAAGATTGTTGAAGACTTGAATGAGCTCTTGAGGAGTTGGTGAACTTGAAATAAAGCTTCTTTAACTTCAAAAAGGCTTTTGCTTAGGGCTGAAATGAATGCTTGAAAAATCTTGTTTATTCCCTCCTTTAAGAGCCTTTTATAGCTTCAAATGATGGTGGAGAGTGATCTGGGTAGTTTTAGAGCTGTTGAAGATCATTAAATGAGTATTAAATACACCAAAATGAGCTGAAAAATTAATCATTATGGAGTTTTTCGGTCGCAGGGTCGACTTATAGGGTCGACTCATACACATGAGTCGACTCATGGGGTCGACTACTATGGCACAGAAAAAAAATGATTGTTCTGTAATTTTGACGTGCATAGCAACAGAGGTTGACTCATAGGGTCGACTCATGCATAGGGGTCGACTCATGGGGTCGACTTAATTAGGTGTGCCAGTCAAAAAACAGCATGTCGTTCAGCCCCATTTGATATGAATCGACTCATGGGGTCGACTCAATTTTATAAATATTATTTTTTTTTAAAATATACATCCAAATATTATAAATTTCTCCAATAGATCACAAATATTCTGTTCTTGCTCTTGAGGCTTTTGAATTAGGACTTGATAAAATTATGATTTTGCCTCTGAAAAATAATAAATCTTTTTTCAAGCTAAAATCATTAGTAACCCTCTCAAATACTTTGTAATCATTAAAATCAATTCAAAGAGCAACAGATATACTTATCTTGATTATATTATAAGTTGAAATTAATTTAATAAAATTAATATATAATAATTAGATAGAAAAGATATAGTTTGGACTAGCCTCGTCATGAAGAATAGTCTCCACAAGCTTATGCATGAGAATTTGATCCTATAAAAATCGAAGAATAATGGTTAGGAGCTTAACCTGGGACAGTTTCTACGGGCTTATGCATGGAATATGATCCGAAAAAGATCATGAAGAATTGGATCTGAGAAAGATCATAGAAAATATGATTAAAAAAAGATTATGAAATTTGATCCGAGAAAGATCACAGAATTTGATCCAGAAAGATCATAAAAATTCAATTCGAATAAAGATCATCATATGATCTTGATTAGTCCAAAATTGAAAAAAAAAGATTAAGAAAATTGGATATGTGATGAGAGAAACAGATGACAAGACATGAAACTAATGCTACATAAAAGGTTTCACTTATTGAAATATGATGATCCACCTCTTTTGGCAAGACATATATTTGATACATGTTTATGTGGATGTTTGAGTTATTCTAGATATTTGATATGAGATTTCATACTTATTGCTAATTGCTATTTTTAAATTATATTATAATATTGGTGTGGATGTGTAGAGATTTTTATTGGACTGTAAAGCTCACCCCCCCTCCACTTTTTTTTTTTATTTCAGTGTTATAGGATGCTCATGGTAGACTACGATTTGGGCTTATAGGTGAATAGATGAATAGATATAGCATTATTGATATCCAATCAGATGATCGAAGGAATTAAATTTATAATTATGTGAGTTTTATCAGTTATTATAAAAATTAGATTATTATAGATGTTGAGTTTGTAAGAAATTTTATAGGCCTTGCATATTCTTTAAGATTGTCCTAGGGAGCATACGACTATCACATATCGACTCGGATGCTGGGTTCAAAGTGTGATAGAGTGGTATCAAAGCTTAGGTTATGATTACTTAGGACCATGGTATAAGTGACTAAGATGTGACAGAATAATATCAGAGCTTAAGTTATAATCATATGGACTGTAACTTAAGTGATATTTGAGTATAAGGTTATGATCACTAGAATATGATAGACATACTAGAAAAGATTTAAAGTTTGGAGTTCGGATCGTTATGTAGTGTGTTGAAATTTATGCATAAGTGGCATATGTGTCTATAATAGAACTAAGAGTTATGTCTTGGATTTCTATAAGTAGCACTTGACCTAAGTATAAGAAGCACTGACCCTAGAATAAAGTGAGATATATTGATATGTTGTGTTGTGCTAGATGTACTGATTCGATTGTTATTTAGATGATTTTGGAATCTTAAACTTGATATAAGTAAAGATCATGATGACTTTTCTATTTTGGATGTTAATAATTTATATCATTATAATTTTGAGTTTATTAAAAGGATGATATTTTGGATGTGGCCTAAGGAAGAACTGCATCATATAAGAAAAGAATATTTCTCAAGCATTGAACCTACAAAGAGGATCATATATGAAACTTGTATACATATATATGTATATATATTTGGTTCTATTGGTGGATCGGATTTTGTTGTGAGAGCATGATGTTAGTAATATTGAAACTTGGGTTATGATTATAAGGGATTGTGATGGAGCTGATTCATAAGGTTTAGATTTTAATAGATAATTTTTTTGTTGAGTTATAATTTGAGGGATTGACAAATTATGATCTTATTGGTTTGGAATTGTTATTTAGCAAATCTAAGATATTCAATGGATTTAGATCAGAGTGTACAGCAAAATTGTAGTGGTTTAAGTCATTTAAATTTGATTGAAAAGATTGATTCTAATTTTGAGGATGCTATACTAGAGGATTGAACTTTTTTTTGAGTGAAGAAAGCTACCTCAGAGCTCGATGTTAAGATAAGAATTTTACACCCTTAAGGTTATCGACTTTGTAGAATACTAATTTTGAGGATGAAATTATTTTAAGAGGGAGAGAATATAAGGATCTCGACTTTCTTAAACTCTCCTACATAAATATTAAAGCAAAAAAATTAAAAAATTAAAAAAAAAAATCAGACTCTTGGAAGGAGTCCGACTTCTTCTTTGATTTCGATGGAATAAGGGAAATAAAGACTCCATTTTTGACTCGATTACTCTCGGATTTAGCCTATAAAAATTGGTCTTCACCCCCATTGAGCATCCCAATTAGAGTTCTACTGATTTCCATCCCTAAGCCCTTGATTTCAAGCTGTCTCCATGAGGATTTTGTGGGGATTTCATTATCGGAATCACTGCAAGACCTAGCCGGACTCCAAGTAATAATCTCCAACCCTTCTTCTCCTATCTTCTCTAGTTCTAAGGCTTGATTTCTAGTGAGAATAGCAAGGATCTTTGCTAAAATCCATGAAAAATGACTTCCCCTATTTCTATTTTATCTTCTTCTTTCCCTCCATCGGATCGGCTGCTATTGTTCACCAAGGGTCGGGACTACCCCTTGTCAGAGCCATCGAGGCACCATCGAAGAAGGCCAAGGCCCATGGAAGGTGGGTCGGCCTTTGACCCCTTCCCCTATTTCAATGACAAAGAAGAAAGAAGACATGAGAGAAAGGGAGAAGAAAAGAAAAAAAAAGGAAAGAAAAGAAAAAGAAAAGGAAAAAAAGAAAGAAAAAAAGATAGAGACAACTTCTCTCTCTTCCCTCTCTCCTCTCTCTACCTTCTCTCTTCACTTTCTCTCTCTACCAGTTTCTCTCTATTTTCTCTCTACTTTCTCTCTCTAAAATTTTTTCTCTATAGACTTCTTCTCTCTCTTCATGGATTTCACTATCTAGATATCTTCTGGACTGAAGGATGATCCAGATACCTAGAAAAATCAGATCAATTGGTTGACCCTAAGGGGGGTGCTTGACTTATGATGTTTAAGAATTTTTCATAATTTTTCCATCCACAATCACACATGATTTTTATGTTTGATCATGATTACATAGAGATGCAATTGTTTGTACAAGGAGGTATCGAATGAAATATCTTAATTTTGACTTCATAGATTGAGGAGTTCATGAATTTTTATGTTTGGATCAATCACCAAAAGAAGTAAGAATCCCTCTACATAATCACCATTATATATGCTACTTTTACTATTGGATTGTATCAGTGATTTTACAATACAGAATTTGTATTGATAGATTTATCATGTTGGAGACACAATCGTTTCTTATTTGATTTTCAGCATGAGTACATTATATATCCACTATATATGCGTATCAGTGATTGATGGTGTAATTATATGGATATGATATACTTGTCTTGATTACACTATAAGGTGAAATTGATTTAATAAAATCAACATATAATAATTGAATAGAAAAGATTTGGTCTGGACTAGCCTCATCATGTGGAACAACCTCTACGAGCTTATGCATGCATGAAAATTCGATCCGATAAAGATTGAGAAACAGTCCCCAAGAACTTATGCCTGAGACAGCCCCCATGAGCTTACACCTGAGAATATAATCTGAAAAATATCATGAAGAATTTGATCCAAGAATGATCATAGAGAATATGATCCGAAAAAGATCATTAGAATTTGATCCAAGAAAGATCATAAGAATTTAATCCGAAAAAGATCACAAAAATTTGATCTAAATAAAGACCGTTGCATGATCTTGGTTAGTCCAAAGATGGAAAGAAAAAGATTAAGAAAATTGGACCAAATTTCAAAGATTGACTCTGACACTTGAAGATAGTCTTGAGTTCCAAGAAGCTAAGCTATGTGCTAGATCAGGATATTTTTTCCTACCAGCTTGTCCAACCCCTGATCAAAGGGCATCTCATGAAAAGTGGTTGGATGGCGACAATAAGATTTGGTGCTATGTGCTGGCATCCATGTTCGATAAGCTTCAACGCCAGCATGAGGACATCAAAATTGTCAAGGATATATCGACTCATCTGCAAGAGTTGTATGGTGAGCAGAGCTGCACAGCTCGCTGCAAAGTGTCCAAAAGGCTTTTTAAAATGAAAATACATGATAGACAATCTGTCCATGATTATTGTCTAATAATTATCAAAGACTTAGAGGAGAAGGAGCTTGAGAAGCTCGACATATCCACGGATAAAGAATTGCAGATAGATTTGATCCTACAGTCCCTTACTAATTCATATGCACAGTTTATTGTAAACTACTATATGAATAAAATACAGTGCACTAAGGCTAAGTTGTTAAATATGCTGGTAACTACTGAAGGGATCTTGAAGAGTTCAAAGAGCACTATTCTTACTGTGTAATGGACTTCATCTTTCAAGAGAAAGTCTATTGGAAAGAAGAAGAAGCCTATGAGGAAACAGAAGACTCAAAACAAGCCTAAGAAGGAAGCTCCCAAAAAGATCATAGATAAAAAAAAGTGTTTCCACTACAACACTGATGGTTACTGAAGAGGAACTATTCTACTTACCTGGCAAGCCTGAAGAACAAGAAGGATGGCATACTTTTTGAAGGTATATTAGACCTACTCATTATTGAAACTAACTTTATAATTTCTTCTATTTTCAATTGGATTATAGACTCTGGTTCTGGTGCTCATCTATGCACTTCCATGCAGGATCTTGAAAAAGTAGAAGGCTGAGGGAAGGAGAAATGACACTACGAGTTAAAAATAGAGCAAGAGTTGCTACTATGGCTATGTGGACCTATCCTCGATGACCACTGTCTGGCTTTAGTTTAATTTTTATGGACTATTACTATGTACCTACTACTAGCAGGAATTTGATTTTTATTTCTTCTCTAGCACAGGATAACTATGTAATTATTTTCATAAGGACTACTGTACCATTTATTTGGAAAATAAAATGGTTAGATGTAGTTTCTTAATTAATAATTTCTATCATTTACATGTTGATTTATGAATGTAATCGAGCAAGAAGTGAATGCCAAAAGATTTAAAAGATCTAGAGATGAAATTAACTTAAAGTATATGTGGCACCTTAGACTAAGTCATATAGAGAAGAAAAGATTAGCAGACTGAAAAAAGATGGACTTTTAGGCCTATTGGCTACTGAGTCATATCCAATCTATGAATCTTGCCTTCAAAAAAAAATAACCAAGCTACCTTTTGTGGGACAAAAAGAAAGGACCACTGAGATATTTGTCCTGATACATACTAATGTATGCGGCCTATTCCATGTGTCGGCCAGAGAAAGTTATCTCTCATTCATCACTTTTACCAATAATTATTCAAGGTACAAATATGTATATCTGATAAGATACAAATCTAAAGCCATTAAAAAGTTCAAAAAATTCAGAAATAAAGCAGAGAAGCAAGCTGAAAAAGTCCTTAAGATTCTTCAATCGGATCGAGGAGGAGAATATCTTAGTAGAGAGTTTCTAAGTTATCTCAAGAATATGGCATAGTCTCATAATGGACTCCATTTGGAATGCCTCAACTTAACGAGCTTTCAGAGCAAAGAAATCAAACCTTATTACATGTGGTTTGGTCCATGATTAGCTTCACTTGACCTTTCTTTATTTCTTTGGAATCATAGTTTACTTACAGCTAAGTACCTATTGATTAGGATTCTCTCTAAAATCATTTCTACACACCATATGAGATATAGTATGGTAAGAAACTGAGTTTGAATCATCTCAAAATTTGAAGATGTCCGACCCATATCAAAAGACTACATGCGGACAAGTTAGAGGTCAGATCTTTGAGAACCCATTTTATAGATATTCTAAAGAGTTTTTAAGATATTATTTCTATCTTTCAGAGGATCACATGTGATTATGAGCTGACATGCCATCTTTCTTAAAAAGAAGTTCATCCAAGATAGAGATAGTGAGAGACATATTAGGCTCAAAGAGAAAATCTCTGAAGAGCAACGAGTCTTAGAACCTATAAAACCTATTCAAGCTGAGCCAATATATACATCTCCTCCATCTTGTAGATCTAATAGGATTTTTTGTCCTCTTAAAAGATACTTAGGTATCATTACAGAGGATGTAGAGAAAATATTTCTCATTGAAAATAGGGTACATAGAGATGACCCAAGACCTATAGCGAGGTGATATCAGATATCGACTCTGAAAAATGATTAGATATTATGAAGTCAAAGATTGACTCAATGCACTCAAACCAAATCTAGACCTTAGTGGATCTACTAGAAGATATAGTACCTATTGGGTGTAAATGGATCTATAAGAGAAAGATTGGTTCGGATAGAAAGTTAGAGACTTTTAAAATAAGGCTCGTGACTAAAGGTTATAGTCAATGAGAAGGCATTGACTATCAGGATACCTTTTCATCAGTGGCTATGCTAAAATCTATTCAAACATTGCTTATGATTGTAGTATATAATAATTATGAGATATGACAGATGGATGTAAAAATTACTTTCCTAAATAGATATCTTGAGGAAAATATCTATATGGAGCAACCTCTAGATTTCACTTTCAGTGATGGAGATTACAAAGTCTGCAAACTATAAAGATCTATTTATAGACTTAAGCAAGAATCTCGGGGCTGAAACATTCATTTTAATGATGTAATCAAATCATTTGATTTCATTAAGAATGAAAAGGAACCATGTGTGTTCAAGAAGATCGGTGAAAATACTATGACTTTCCTTATACTGTACGTAAATGGCATCTTCCTAACTGGAAATGATATTTTCATGTTAATCTTAGTCAAGTTATGGTTGTCTAAAAAATTCTCCATCAAAGACTTTAGGGAAGCATCCTATATTTTGAAGATTAAGGTCTATAGAGATAGATCTAAGAGGCTAATTGGAAATGATATTTTCATGTTGATCTCAGTCAAGTTGTGGTTGTCTAAAAAATTCTCCATGAAAGACTTTAGGGAAGCATCCTATATTTTGGGGATTAAGGTCTATAGAGATAGATCTAAGAGGATACTAGGTCTTTCATAGAAAATATACATTGAGGAGGTGCTGAAAAGGTTCGGCATGGAAAATTCTAATAGGAGACTTGTGCCCTTCAGGTATGAAATTCATCTCTCAAAGAAGATGTATCCCAATACATCAAAAGAGATACAATGCATGAGCAAAATTCCTTATGCTTCGGCTATAGGAAGTCTCATGTATGCCATGCTATATACATGACCTGATATAGCTCATGCTGTGAGTATCACAAGTAGATATCAGTCGAATCCAGGAGAATAGTACTGGATAGTTATGAAATGTATCCTTAAGTACTTGAAAAGGACTAAGGATATGTTCTTGATCTTTGGAGGAGGGGAGTTAAGGGTTCAAAGATATATTGATTTAGACTTTATGTCTGATATTGATAATCAAAAGTCGACATCAAGAAGTATTTTCTTATACAACAATGGTGCTGTGAGTTAAAAAAATTTCAAACAGCATGTTATAGCAGACTTCATCATGGAAACTGAGTACATTGCCGTATCAGAAGATGCTAACGAGGTATTCTGATTTAAAAAATTTATTGTGGAGCTAGATGTGATATCATCAGATGTCATTCTACTCTATTACGACAACAATGGTGCCATAGCCCTTGCTAAGGAACCGAGTATCATCAGAAGTCCAAGCATAGAGCAGTGATTCCACCTCATCTATGATTTTCTTGAAAAGAAGTACATCGAGGTGCAAAGAGTTGACTCTATGGACAACAAGGCTGACCCACTGACTAAATAGCTGAGCCAGCAAAAGATCGAAGTCATCTTGAGAAGATGAGACTTAGATATGTGACCAATTGATTTTAGTGCAAGTGAAAGATTGTTAGATGTATGCCCTAAAAGTCAATTAGGCTAATATATGTAAAACTTTCTAAGAACATAATTTATAATTTTGACTTATTAATAAAATAAAATTAGATTATTTTTTCATTCATATTGTGTAATGTGTTTATAAGTTGTTCAATGAATTAACAAGATAATGACACATATTCTCAAGAGTTGAGAATTTGAGGTATGTATTCTTAATGGTTAATTTATAAATTGCTCCCAATCGATGGATCATCATGGGACGGTAATTGATCTGGATAGATTAGTGTATGGATCACTTTCTTTTTGATAAATGAGTCTCGAGTCTATAGTGTAGAAATATTAGAGCAAAATACAGATAGTTATTAGAGAATAAGGGTACCGAGCATGACCAACACGAGTAGTCATTTAGATATCTATCTACTCGTCAGTGACTCACTCGATGCTATAGTGGTATAAATAGTTCTTTGACCTACGGTATCTTGGTTATTCATAATGAGGTTGTTGTAGTTTGACTACAGTATCGCTTGATTTCTGGCTATTTGAAATCTTGCGGTGTATGTTAGCTGTAGTAAATTCATTGTAGGAATAAGATGTGCACCTAGATGGGATCTATCGATCTTGATAGATAAGGAGAGGTCCTATATGGATCATGAGATTGAGTTTCAAAGATTAGGACCATGGTAGTGTGAATGATGGAAAGAAATTTTCATAAGATTTCATAAATGAACTCAAGTTGATTGAATCATACATATGACAGATAAGGGGTCTGATGAGTTATCCATAATCTCCATCGTGTCAGGACTCATGATAGAAGAACGAATCACATAATAATTGAACCTAGAGGTTCATCTATTCAATTCTGCTGGATTGCCACTACATACTGCTAGGTGTCATTGATGGATAGTGAGATCAATAAAAATTATTTAAATGATTAATAATTCTTAATTAGCTGATTTGAAAGTATTCAAATCCGTTGAAAGAAGTTTCAATAATATTATTGATGAAGATCACAATATATCTCACTACTAGATAGAATTGAATCTATGGGATCACACATAATGAGAATTGGTTGAGAATTTTACAATTGGACTCGTGTAGTTCTAATTGAGTTAGGATTTATGAAATCTTATTGGATTTAGGAATACCATGCTAGAATATGGTTAAACCCAATTCTTTTGAGACTTGAAAATCTTATTCAATGGGGATTGGATCAAGTCAAATGCATGCATGAGGGGCACCAAAAGTTAGGTCCTTATTAGATATTTAGGCATGGAATAAAGGGGCTCACGCCCCATGTAGATAAGGTTCAAGGGGCACCAATAGTTGGCGCACCCTTGTCTTACGCATGAAGAAAAGAGACGAAAGATAGGGCGCACGCCCCACCTAATTTTATGCATGAGAAAAGAGGGAGAGGCGGCATCCAACTGATGAGCATGCCAAGTTTGGCAAGGAACCAAGAGTCCTTCTAGGTTAATACTTTGAATGAGGCAAAGTTTGAAATCATTTAGAAATTTTTTTGGTTCTATATAAACACCTTGAGATGAGATCTCAAAACCCTAACCTAGAGAACCAAAGCCTATACCCCCTCTCTCCTATCTCATGCCTCCCTTCTCTCTCTCTCTCACACCCCACACCCAAGGAGTTGGGCATCCACCTTGTTTCACACACCCAAGGGTTGGGCATTTCATCTTCACATCAAGATTGAAAAGTGCTCTCCTTCTTTCTCTCTTCATCCTTCTGTGAGTGCATGCTGATTTTTCTTAGAGAAGAAAGATCAAGAATAAGAGGATCATCCTAGATTGTTTATGTGGATATCTGTAAAGGTGAATGCATGTACAACTATTTAAGAAACTTGAGAAGAAGATATTCACGATCATCAAAATGTGATGAAGAACTACCCGTTCTAAGGTGATGATTTGATCTTCATGTTTGATTTATTTTTATATTTTTTATCTTAAGGACATGACAGATTTGGCCTTATGAGATGTAATCTCTAAGATGCATGCTTGATTAGATCACTTCTACTACTTTAAAATTTTTTTTGTTGATCTTGCATGCATACCCATAATTTTTTCTTCAACGAGAATTTGATCTGAGAAAGATCATGAAAATTTGATCGAGAAAGATCATAGAAATTCGATCTGAATAAAGATCGTCATATGATCTTGGTTTGTCCAAAGCTGGAAAGAAAAAAGTTAAAAAAATTGAATATGTAATAAGAGAAACATATGATAAGATATAAAACTAATGCTGCATAAAAGGTTTCACTTGTTGAAATATAATGACACACCTCTTTTGACAAGACATATATTTGATACATATTTATGTAGATGTTTGAGTTATTCTAGATATTTGATATGAGATTTCATATTTATTACTTATTACTATTTTTAAATTATATTATAATTATAGTGTGGATGTGTGGAGATTCTTACTAGGCTATAAAGCTCACCCCTTCTACTTTTTTCTTTTCTTTTCAGAGTTATAGGATACTCATGGTAGACTACAATTTGAACTTATAAATGAATAGATGAATAGATAGAGCATTACTGATATCCAGTCAAATGATAGAAGGAATTGAATTTGTAATTATGTGAGTTATTTTAGTTGTTATAAAAATAGATCATTATGGATATTGAGTTTGTAAGAAATTTTATAGGCCTTGCATATTCTTTAGGGCTTATCCTTGAGAATGTGCGGCCACCACGTATCCGACTCGGATGGTGGGTTTTGGGCATGATAATTTCAATCTTGTGATATGGTAAGAGGGAACATATTCTTTTGATTCACTTCAATCTTTGCCACTATAATATTACTTGTCTTATCAAAGATTGTGCAAATATCATTATTAAACAACAATGACTACTTCTTTTGCAACAATTGCCCAACACTGTGAAGGTTTTGAGATAAATCAGGCACTTAGACTGCATCATGAATATATTTTTTGTTACTTTCAGAGCTATGAACAAAGTTGACTTCTTTTCCTCTCACATCATGCATCTTACCATCGCCAAGCTTAACTTGAGAGAAGAAGTTGCTATCAAAATCTGTAAACATTTGTTGGTTTCTTGTCATATGACAACTACAACCACTACCCATATAACAAATATTTGGAGATTCATGCTTAGCATTCATACAAGAGAAAACTAACCTTTCATATTCTTTTTCTTCTAAAAAATTTGCCTCATTCCTTTCCTTTTTATCTTGGTGTTGATGTCTATTTGAGAATGATTTGGAATGCTACACTTAGTGCATTTAAAATGACAATCCTTAGATTCATGATCATACTTTTTTCAAATTAAATAGGAAGAATCTGAGTTACCAGATTTTTGTTATTACCAAAATCCTCTTCTTCCTCTTCTTCTGAGTTCCATGAGCTCTTCCTCTTTTATAATATGAGTCCCCTCTTCGCTCTTGCTCTAGTCTTAAACTTTTCTTTTCTAGAATGTTGATTTTAGATTGAAAAGCTTACTCCAAAGGCTAGCTTGTGAACTTGTTCAGCCTTGTTCATGGGCCTCAAGAGATCTAATTAGTTTATACATCATAAGCTTTGAAAGGTCTTTTAATTCTTCTATTGCAGCAATTACACATTCAAATTTTTGTGGCAAACTTCTAACAATTTTTTCAACAACTTTTTTCTCAAGAATAGTATCACCATAGCTCTTCATTTGATTAACAATTTCAGTAGCTCTTGAGAAAAAATCTCTAACAACTTTCTAGTTTTTCATTGACAAATTATCAGATTCTCTCTATAATCTCTATTGCTTTATGGATATTATGTTATTTGAGCCTTGACATTGATTTATAAAAGTTTTCCATATTTAAATTCCAAAAATTCTAGATAGATGGATTTGCTTAACCCTGGTTGGGTTATCCTCAAGATTGTAGCATTGCTTTTAACATTTTTCACATTCTCCCTATGTTCTTTCTCCTTAGCTTCTATTTAGGCAGATCATCCTATTTGCGGGCATTCTTCATATTCTTCTTCAGTTAAATCCTACAGATCTTGAGAGATGAAAATATGTCTTCATTTGATCCTATTAAAGAGAAGAAATATTTTTTCCAACCTTCTCAACTTGAATCTTTCAAAACAAAACTAGAAGATAGATGAAGTTTGAAAGTAAGACTTATATCCTCTTTTCTTTCATTGATTGATTTAAAACTATATGCATAGCTTCTACTTATAATAATGAGGTCTATCCTCTCATAATTCGGATCAATTTTTCTTTTTAGTTCTAATAAGGCTTTTTTATCTAAAATAGATATATATCTAATACAAATAATTAATCTAGAAAAGTTAAAATTCTTTAAGAGATAAATCTCGACTTTTACATCAACTCTACTTTCTTTCACTTCGTCTGATTCTTCTCAAATTGGAAGATATGCTTGATAAAAATTTTATTTGAAAAGAAAAATTTCGATTTGATCGCTTCATTTCAGACTCTAAATAAAGGAACTTGGACTCGATCATTGTGATATTATATCATAGATTTCAAAAAATTATCCGATTTTAGGGGAAAAAAATCAACCGATATTGTATGACCAAGTTATGGCTTTCACAAGTTTGGCCTATAAATCAGCTTCTTGATATAGCAATTCCTTCTTCTGGAACCTCTAGCCCTAGGCATATTTACCAAAGTAGTCTACGTCAAGTTTGATGATCCTCAGGATCACCATTTAGGAACCCTAGTAGTCATGATAATCTCTATCAAAAATAGAAATTTGACTTAAAATGTATGAAAAGAGAGTATTACTAGTTGCTACAACCATTTCAAACCTTGCTCCGATGCCAAATTTGTTGGAAGAAAGAGAAGAGGAACGGAGAAAAAACTAATTTTAAGAAGAAATAAGTCAATTTAGAAGCAGAGACTTTTTGTTGTAATAAACTCATTAATAAGGTGCTGAAATACAAAAGTTTTCAGCACATTACAGTTTAGATGAGTTGCAGAGCAACAAAAGGCAATGCTTTTTTTTTTTTTTTTGGATTTTCTAGTATACATATATAATAACCTACTAGGATGTGCAGACCTAACAAAATGGAAATCCAATGACTCTTAGACTACCTAAAGATAGTTCCAGAATAAAGCCAGCTTAAGGGTAGCAATCATGTTGGGTCAAAGTACGTATGGATTGGGCCGGATACAAGGTAAATTAATAATCTGCCAATCCGAAAACAACCTATGTATTAGATGGGTCAAAAATCTAGATTTAAACCTGATCATTTTATTAAATAGATAACTAACCTAACCTACAAAGGTTTGAATGAAGTTAAATGGGTTAAAAGATTAAACATTGTCACCCATAATCTGGCTCTATGTGCAACTTTCTAAAATCTTTGGAAATACAAAGGTTTTTGATAACGAAGAAGACTTAGTCAAATATGCTTTTGCATGTTCTAGAAAATATCTTTTCTAAAAATTAAAATTTATTTCTCAACACATCTTTGGTGTCCCTTTTGCTATAGAAACTCAGTTTGGAAATCAAGCAACATATATATTTTACATTCTGGACATAGCAATTAGTGAAGGGATCCATGTAAACCTTATTTCTAGTGGTACTCATGACACAGTGGCCTAATTTGAGAATAGCCATTAAAATGTGAGATTGCTTTTTAGGCGACCATCCTCCCCAAGATTTTTGCCAAATCTATACTTATCCTTCTCTAATGAATTCTACTAACATTTATTTAAAAAAAAAACATTATTAGTTTGACTTATACAAAGCCCAAGACACTAAAGTCCATAGGCTAATTCAAATCACTGAAGTCCATGGGAAAATTCTATTTATCTATACTATGTAAAAGCCTTTAATTTAAAAGCCTTCTTTGTGGTTCAAATAACACACAAAATCAATTTATCCAAGCAATCCATGATAACTAATGAAATAACTATGACACCATAAATTGGGAACACATTTCCATGATGCAACCTTGCATTAGCTATAAAGAATTTTATTTAATGGCAAGCATCTAGCATTTTAAAGATTTCTAATCAGGAAACAAACTTTAATTTATGAGGGTATTACCACATATTGGCAATGAAAATTGGTTGAAAAAAAAAGGATACCTTTTTTTTTTTTTTGATGAGAAGGGAAGGGTGGCCCATCCCGTAAAAATTATTTATTTATTTAGTTTTGAGAGAAAAAAGGAGGAAGTAAGTTACTTCCCTTCATGATAGTTGCATTTGATGATTTAACGTATTACAAAAGAAGCAGTGTTTAAAAGAAAAGATGAGGCACTTCTACGAAAGAGGCAAGCTCACAACACCGTGCATGAAGGGGTTCCATCAAAGTGCCTAAAAAGCCACCCCCAGTAGAGATACGAACACTCAAAATTGATTTCCCTCCTATGTTAGAACAAGGGGAGTGGGCATTGTTTTCCTTAAAACCCAATGGGAGGCAGAATGTCCTGAAGGTGTTTTTGCCGAGGGAAGTCGATCACCATTCTCATAAAGGAATGGACCCCTCAAGGTCCATTTTTACGAGCGCCTACCCCATCTAAAATTACCAAGTCGCCTTAAAATATGCTTGACAATCCCATTAAAATTTATTATAAAAGCTTATAGTACTTCTAGGAGTGGATTGTTGCCTAGAGGATCGACATAAACCGAAAAGGTTGACCGAAGGTTACAAAATAAAACCAAAAGCTGGACCTACAGGAAACTTGGTTGGTTTCCATACTAAAAGAAATCAAATGCCGGACCTACAGGAACTTTGGTTAGTTACCGTACTAAAGGATTTTCACATGTAGGGAAATGAGCAGTTCTTGGGTCTTCATTATTTTCCATGTGTATGCTCTTATCATAGTCTTTACATGGTAAGCCACGTTTACAATGGAAAATGGACGAGACAGCGATGGAAATTGGATTGGATATCAGGATATCTATATCCATATTTATTTTATCTGATAAATACAAATATAGATACGGATATTATTTGGATGTAAACTTCATATTCATATTTTTTTTAAACAGATATGGATACAATTCGGATACTGAAAAAAGTGTGGATATAATGATGAATATAACTTAGATAATTAAATTTATGACTATAAAGTTAAAGATATTATTAATTAGATGATAAATCTAATTAATAATATATTTATATGGTGGTATATTTTTTTAAAAATTAATAAGTATCATATAAAATTATATAGGAATATATGTAGATTCGAATATTCAGATACGGATTGGATAGTTGTCTATTCATTTCCATATTCATTTTTCTTTAATGGAAAATAGATATGGATATGGATATTAGTCAAATTTCAAATTTATATCGTATCCAAATTGATTCGGATACGTAAATAAATCTGACAGATAATATCCATACCACTTTCACCCTTAGTATTATAGCCTAAAAAATTGCTTCTTTTGCTCTTCCTTCTATATAAACCTATCTATTGTCGCGGCATATATACAGATTTTTGGATTATGACTTTGGGCAATGCTGCTGGGAGTTTAAAAACTCTGTCTTTCCTCTCTTTCCATATATGCCATGTTATAACAGAAAACCAACAATCCCACATTATCCTTATGTCTTTGTTTTGAATACCCCTTCTCCAAATATTCCAATTATCCTTAATGTGGCAGGGTAGATTTGGCCATGCTAAGAGAGTTTGTAGTTGCTGCCAGACCATGGTTGCAAATGAACAAGTTATCTCCAGATGATCAATGGTTTCCTCTGCTTCGCCGTAGTTTGGACAATATTTGGGTGCTATCCAATTCCTTTTCTTGAGATCTTCTACTGCCAAACCAAAAAGGATACTTTTCACAACCTACAATTATTCTTCTAAATCTTGTGTGGTGGTTTGGAGGAATGAATAGTCTAGAATTGCCTGAAATATTTGTCTTCCATCCCTTAGTTCTGGGAGAGAGATCCTTTTCATATGGATCTTAGACCGAGTCTCTAATAAGAAATGAGGTACTTTGATAAGCTAAGAAGGATACCAGTCAGTGTTTTTTTTTCTTGGATGAAAAGGGAGGGGAAAGCCCACCCAAATTTATTAAGAAAATAAAGTACAAAAGGATATATAAGAAATAGGAGCCCCCCACCACCCCAACAACACTAAATTCAAATTTCAAATTCCCCTAGCATCCCAACAAATTTAAAATTCAAATTCCCCCATACAAACAAAAACACTAACTTTCAAATTTTAAAATTTAAATTTTAAAAATAAGAGACCTTCTTCATGCCGCCACTGAGGGTGGAGTATCATCGATCATTAGAAGAGATCATTGATTCAACTCGTCCCAAGAGAGAAGAGGAAGCCCAAACCTAGTCTGTAGCCAAGAGAAAGGGGTCTGGCAGCTGCTCAATGGCTGGATCTAACTAGTGGTCTATAGAAGAGAGGATCGCCGATAGCACCAAAGTACTGGAAGAGAATATTAAGAGACTTTCGGGCAGAGGAGACAACTGTCGACGGGGTTAACCAACATAAGAGAGAGAAGAGAGGAGAAAGAAATGGGAAGGATTGGTCCAGACACGATACCAAGAAAGGAACGGAATCTAGTAGTCAGGAAAGAGAGGGTGCCAACGATGACACAAACAGTACCAAAAAAGGAGAGATAGAGAAGTATAGAGGAGGCATCCAATAGTCAGAAGTATAAGAAGTAAAGATTGTATCAAAAAAATGGTAGAGAGAGAGAGAGAAGGAAGAGGGGCTTCTAGCGGTCGGCCCACTACCGAGAAGGGTCGGCAAGCACCCCGATCCCAACACAATGAGCGACGAGAAGCGGGGAGAGTCTGTATACTATCTTAAGGGAAGGAAAGAAGAGGAAGGAGAGAGAGAGGTGGGGGGTGGGGAAGTTCCCTACCGAGGAAGACAAAGATCCTCGAGGTCGGAGGAAGGAAAGAGAGAAAGAAATTGGGTGAGGCATGGCTAGTGTGGGGCTCAGCCTGGGGGATACTGGCAGTGTAACGCAAGGAATTCGGCAATCTTCAGGGACCCACTTAAAAATTCATCCAACTAGTATAGATGATAAATATTGCACATGTAGATAGGTCTTATCTCTCAAGGACCCACTTAAAAATTTTCTAAGCTACGCCAAGTTGGAGAAAAATTTTCTAACAACTTCCCAATTAACCTTGTTATAGGTCTTGTTACCGCTATTTAGCTTACAACAAAGCATAGGTAGGTCTTATTAGAGCAATCAGCTTAAAAATTTGAAGCATGGTTCCTAGAAAAATTTAAGCTAACTTGGAAACTGATAAATCCTGAAGAATTGGGCTAACAGTTGTTTAGGTGGTGAAGCATATTCCTAGGTAGTAGAGCTCCATAAGCAAAATTCTTGGGCAGGCCGATCCTGATATTTTTTAGACCTGGGGCCAAATAAAAAATGGGGCATTCTCTATTAAAAATTAACATATTTTAAACATTAATTATCATTGAAAAATTAATCTACGTGTAATTATTTTCTATACATATATTCGTTAAGCAGTGTGTAAAATCCATCATTAATTATTTAATTATTTTTTTATTATAATATTATAGAAAGCCATCCTTGCACCCCATTGGAATATCAATACAGGGCCTGGGGCTGAGCGGTCATCCAGTTCGACCTGCCCCAGGACCGGCCCTGTTCTTGGGTATTAACCCTTATTATCTAGAGTTATTCATCCGCATTTGTGTTAATTTAGTATAATTTTTCATTCTATAGCGAGCAAATATGAAATGGTACTTTTATACATTAAATGAAGCTAATTGATTCATGGTTCTTGAGGCAGGAGGGATTATTCCTTGTCAGTATGAAGGTGATCAAAATAAAATTGAACTCCTCAGGTTCAAACAAGATCTTGTTTTGTGATGGGCCATTTTTCTTGTAGTGGTCACATTTAAATCCTCCTAGACTGATGGATTTATTCACCGTCCTTAATTTCATCCTAACCAGAAAGAGTGGTGATTGTGATCGACATTCATGATTCTCATTGTTAGCCAATCAAACTTTTTCGATTTCATATATTCCTATTTACAATGATGGAGTGTAGTTGTTATATGTTTTTTTTTTTCCTTTTCTTCTTCTGCCAACAAAGAGCAGCAGCTATGGTTTTCTTCTACTAATTTGGGCTCTCCCCTTCTCTACCCCCCCATGAGGATGGTGTAAAAGGTTCATAATCTCACATACTGGTTTTTGTATATAAACCAAAACTTCTTCCCAGATGGTATCTTAATTTGGATGATTCAATCTCTTATGCTGCCACTTTTCCTATAGCACTTGCTGCTCTAGCTAATAGTCCACACTCTTCAAGGACATCTGATCTTAATTAAAAGGTTGTTCGGTGTTTTAGAATCATCAATCTCTTCATTCAAATTCAATATTTTAGTTGCTCATTTGATCAATGCTTTCCCAAGCGGGAACTTTTCTTCAGCAGCTCCAGGATGAATTCTTCAATCAGTTCAAGATTTTGTTCAGCAAATTGTTAGATACTCATCCCATGGAAGAGTTCTGGCCTCCATGAATTATCTAATAAAAACTGAAAATCAACATGAATAATTTAAACACTATGAATTTTTATTTTTTGTTGGCAGGAACTTGCAAAGCAGATGCAATGCCTAGTGAGATCCTTAGCATTGTGATCTTCACCCCATCTTTCTTCATTTGGTCCATAGGCACTATAAATAGAAAGTCTGTAATTTTTCATAATCATATTTGTTTCAAGATTGGGCATGTATACACATATTCACTGACTAGAATTATAGTTTTGAAAGACAACATATATTTGTGTAAAACATAAATCTAACTATGCAATTCATCTTTTAGCAGTCTAACCATGTAGCCTACATTTGCTATTATCGCAATTTGGATGAGCACACAATTATGCAACAGGGAATTTCTACAAATTTAGTACTAAAGAAAGTATCATTGCGATATAGGGACTACTCATTTTAACAATTCAAGCACGCGAGGAATCATTACGGCCTAGCGCAGGACACAGACCTTCAAGCATGCAAGCAGCCATACTTTATATGGGGATCTATCTCATGGCCTTAGGTGTGGGAGGTGTGAAGGCCAACTTACCAGCACATGGTGCAGACCAAATTGATCAAGCAAAGGAACACCTCATTTCTAGCTTCTTCAATTGGTTCTTCTTTTGCCTCTGCACTGGTGGAATGCTGGCAGTCACATTCTTAGTATGGGTGCAACAGAATGAAGGCTGGGAATGGGGCTTAGCAGTTTGCACTATCACACTCTTTGTTTTTATTTTTATATTTGTTACATGTTGCAGTACTATAAGATTAAAGTACCGAGTGGGAGTCCGCTTAGCAGGATTTTTAAGGTAAGTCATCAATAAGCATCAATTATACTGGACTCTATTATTTGTGTTCTTCCTTGCATGCTGTACTGCAGTATGTACATATATACATAGATATATCCATTTATTCACATGCCTATAGATAACAGAGAAAGATGTTATGGTTGCATCTCTATGGAATATCTTACCTAATACATGGGTCACTTTTTATGTGTACAGATATTCTACTAAACATGCCAAAAAAATTTGAAATGATATGCGTACAGACATGTTTATATACCCAATTTTTTTGCATGTATATAGATAACAGACAAAGTTGTTATGGTTACACCTCAATGGAATTACTACCTGATGCATAGGTCACTGCTTATCTGTACAAAAATTTTATTAAACATTACCAGAGAAGCCAAAGTTATATGGCAAAGCAAATTTGTTATATAACATAATCTTCAGCAATTTGTAGTTGTTTCAACAGGGAGTTGTCAGAATTACTCAGGTCATGCATGCATAATTCAGTACGTTGGAGAAAGCTACTTATCAATAATGCATTGGTATTTCATTTGCTTACACATACTGGAATGTGCAGGTACTGCTTTATAGTGCCCGCAATTGTCACGCATCGATGCAAACACCTAATATGGAAGGGCCTAGAGGAAATTCCCACAACAAGTTCAGGCATGAATTCTACTCTCCTATTTATTTTAACATATGTCACTTCCTGAAATACCTGATAAACTAATGATGATAAAGTCAAATATTGACCACACATACAAGTTTAACATTCATATGTACGAAACTTGTGATCAAAATATTGAAAGAGAAAATGTGGTTGACATTGAAATCTGATTCTGCATTCATACTCATATTACTTTTATATGTTCATGAATTACAGTCTTTGGACTGTTAGAAGGAAACAAGTTTCTAGGCCTCAACTGACTGCAAAGTAAAGAAAAATCTTTTTTTTTTTTTTAATATATTTTTAAGAGGTTACGGATAGTTGAAAGTAAAGGTTGAAAGAGTTATCATTTTGTTAGTTTATTTAAAAAATGAATTTGTGTAAAAAATATTTATTCTTTAAAATATATTATAATTTATTTAAGGAACTGCGTCTTTCCTTTGAAACAAGTGAATGATAAATAGGTAATTGATATTGCAGGTTCTTAGAGAAGGCAACATATGGTGGTCATGTTACCTCTTTACAAGTGGAAGAAGCAAAGTCTTTCCTAAGCCTCCTAACTATCTTTGCATGTACCATCAT
This sequence comes from Elaeis guineensis, assembly GCF_000442705.2. Lineage (NCBI taxonomy): Eukaryota > Viridiplantae > Streptophyta > Magnoliopsida > Arecales > Arecaceae > Elaeis > Elaeis guineensis. The sequence continues at coordinate 123,977,651 of NC_025993.2, forward strand.
GATGAACTGTTGTTTGGCTCAACTTCAAACATTTTCAGTGGAACAAGGACAAACCATGAACACTGTTCTTTCCAATGATTTCAAGATCCCTCCAGCTTCTCTCACAGCAATTCCCCTTATCATTATGCTCATCTCCGTTCCTCTATATGATAGAATTACTGCCTTAAATATGAGAAAGCTAAGAATTGCACCACTCAAACGAATTGGCGTTGGCCTAGCGCTAGCATCAGTCTCAATGGCTGTTGCTGCACTAGTGGAAGTTAAAAGAAGACAAGCAGCAATGGATGACACTAAATTATCTGTCTTTTGGCTGGGTTGGCAGTACTTACTTCTTGGAGTTTCAGACATGTTTACTTTGGCAGGTATGCTTGAATTCTTCTACTCTGAAGCACCAGAAACAATGAAAAGTATGTCCACATCTCTCTCATGGTGCTCAACATCCATGGGCTACTTCTTGAGCTCTGTGCTTGTCACCATTGTTAATTCAGCAAGTAGAAGATTTGGATCAGGAGCATGGTTGGGTGGTAATGATTTGAACAAGGACCGTTTGGAGCTATTCTATGCTCTTCTCGCAGTGCTCAACTTCATCAACTTTTTGAACTATATATTTTGGGCAAAGTGGTATTAGGGATTGCATGACTTGAATGTACAAGGATTGCATGACTTGAATGTATAAATGTTGACTCTTATGACATGATATTGTCATATATTTTTACTTGCAATAAGAATGACCTGTTTATGTATTTTTCATGAACATTTTCATTCTGAGGTATATGTATTTCCTCAAATTATTTTCAAGCTTTTAGTCCTTTGATGAGTTTGTATAAAAGACTTTGAGTATATTTTGTTACGGCTAGTTCAAAAAAAAAAAAAAAAAACTCTTCAAAGTGAGGGGTTTAGCAACATTTCTACCAGTGAGAGTGGATAAGCAACCGAGATGTTTGATTGGAATATCAGATGGTGATAATTATTTTTATTAAATAGGACTTATACTTAATTTATTATATTTTAGAATGTTAGGATATAGAAACTGAAGTTTTTTAAACATCAAAGTTTTATCTTAGGACCTTGAAATTTTAACCTTAATATTGACATCACAGCCCAGGTAATCCTTATCGATGAAAAAAAGGATATAGGACAAATTTCAAAAAGTTCAATAAAGATGATCAATTTAAATAATCAGCTTTTTGCATAAATTCCATATACCTTAGGGCCTCTTTAGATGATTAGACTAAAAATCTTTATGGGATCTGTGGGTTGGACTAGTACAACTAGCAAAATCATAAGATTATAGATTGGACTAGATCTATTTTAATAAATACCAATGAGTAGGTTTGGAGTAAGTCGGTCCAAATCTCATAAGAAGAAAAAAAAGCAATCTCTTATTCAACTTCACCACACACACTCTCTCTCCATTTCACTCTCATGATATTTTTACTACTACAACATTCAACACACACACTCTCTCTCTCCATCCATTCCACTTTTCATAATCAACTCTACTCTCCCATTTCCATTAAGAATGGAAACAGTTTGAAGTCTCAAGAGAATTTTACTATAGATATCACCATCCTTTTTAGATGAATTAATTAATAAACCCACTCCTCGTAGCTTGCTAAGAATAGTATCGAGCCACATATTTCATCTAAAGTAGTTAGTCTTATGTGTTTGTACCAAGTCTATATCATTTAAAGTATTGCTATAGTTTTGTTGCTGCGGTACCATTATTCATTTAAAGTAGTTAGTTTAAAATAATCCTAGATTCAAGTAATTTGGTATGAAAAGTAGACTGGAGGAAGAAAGTGGAGTTGATTACAAAGAATAGGATGGAGAGAGAGAGAGTATTGAATGTTGACCATTTTTGTAGATGCTCGTTATGCCTGTTTGAAGCTTTTATATCCCTAAAATAGGGGATAAGAATCAAGTTCATGCCCATTTGAATGAGAGAGCATTTTGGACCTTTGTTGAGGTAGTAGAAAGGAATCTTGATGAACTTACAAAATGAGATATTGACTATATATCATCATATGATTATGCATTCAAAGGTCTGTAAAATTTATGAAAATTTTAAAAAAGCTACTACTCGAACGATTGTAGCAAGTTTTTCAAGATAATTAAGAAAATTATAGGATAATTATCTTACCGAATAATAGAGATAAGAATTAAGTGAGCACGTGATTATTGGAAAATATATCCCAAAGCCAATTGTTAGACGATTGTGCTCATTTTGTAAATTGTATATGAATTTTTATTAATAAAAATTATTTGATATTTTTATTATAAATTGATCATTTTTGAACTCCTGTTTTGTAATGAAGTCCTTAGGACTATAATTAATCGATAAAAGAGGATTTGTCGTTAAGTCCTTAAAAATATTTGCGATCAAATGATACACTATTACTAGGATGATAGCGATATCAAGTGTAGATTATTGTGTGCCATATGAGTTGGTTATCCTCTTAATCAAGGAGTGTGGAGATACTATTATGGCATGCAGATAGAATGTAGAGTACATTCACATCGAACGTGATCATGTGTCAAGCACTCTTTGTCAAGAGTAGCTCGTGAAGGATATAGGTAAAGTGTCCTTCAGACCTGAGACCACCACGATGACCTGTAAGCAACTCACTGTACTTTGGTATCGGACCATCTGAATTTTTAATTCAGTGACGGAAGGATACTGGATGCAGTCAGTAATTATCAAGTTGGTGTGTGAGTTAAGATGGAATTGACCCTTGAATTAGTAGGAGATATGCATCAGTGTATTTCAATTTAGCAAAATCTTGGCCAGAGTAATCCATGAGATAGATTTGAAAAGTTGAAATACAAGTGGTCGACTAAATTATGGTTGACAGTTAAATCCTAAGTCACCTTGAGTATTTGGATCAAAGGAATAAATTATACAGTAACCATACATCAGTAGGTTCTACAAAGTTGCTTTGCAATACTTTGATCTATACGATTATCAGCTCACCATTGCTAGATGGTTACATCGATTAGTATAGAAAATTATTCTTATGCTACCGACTTAGATTTGAACCTATGAAGTCACACGTATTAGAAGATTTGATCAGATCAGATGGCTGAAGAGTCCAATTGGATTGTGACTCTGGTGACGAGTCCTATGGGACTAGAACTTGGAGGAGAATCTCACTGAGACTGAGACTCTACTATTAATAGAGAATTAATTAGTAATTGACTCAATTTGATTGAGTAAAGAGCTTTGGATCAAGTCTAATTAAATTAGATTCAGTTCGACTCAGATTGGATTTGATATAATCAATCCTGATTACAAAGAAAAAATTGATTTTAATTTGATCAGGGTTTGGAATCAGCTTATTCCAAAATGAGTTAGGAATTTAATGAGATATTTAGATTTCTAATTAGATTAGGTTCATTCTATCAGTGGATTCAATCCAAATTTGATTTGAATTAGAATCAGATTAGGAATAAAGAGTCTTTGTCAACTTGGACTCTATCCTTATCTCCTTGCGCCACACATAGACCCTTGCCCATATCTCCATGCCAAATAGAATTTGGCTTGACCTTTTTGGCGTCAAAGTAGTAGACCCAATAAGGGTGGACGGCAATAATTGATAACTCATAATCCTATCTCTTGTCAAATTTGAATGCGATCCGAATTAAAGATAAGATAAAAATGGGAAAAAAAAAATTTCATACAAGGAAGATTGTTGGTGCCATAATAATTTTTTTTTATTTTTCTTGGAGAGTTCTTAGACATGTGAGATACAGACTCCTCCATATTATAGAGCTTTTTTTGAAATTTTTTCGATGCACAAAACTGGTTTGTGGCATGGTGATTATGGCCCTCTTCTCTTGGATGAAAAACCCTAGTCCTTGCCTATAAAAAGGGGTCACCTCTTCTTAGCATCATACATCCCTTCCCTTGTTGGTTTTTATTTTTTTAGAGCTCTTATCCTCCTCCTCTCTTCCTCCTTCAGATCTCTTCATCCTTTGGAGTGTCCAAGGTATTTGAAAAAAAAGAAAGAGATCATCGATTAAAGTTGCTTGTAGGCTAGCATCTCCAAGTCCCTAATCTGCGTCAGTCTTGCGTGGATTTTCTTATAGAGGCCAGATGACTTCGCATGGCTATGAATGATCTGAGGAGCACTTCTCTAATCGTTGGACTAGAGAAAAATAAAATCAAAGTTGTTTGGTAATGTTTTCTATTTTATCCTGATCGCAATGTTAGATCTAATAGTTAGATCTAGAATTTCAGCATCGATGAGATCGATGTATTTTTATTTTCAGATCTAAAGTGTATATTTTTATATCATAAATTATGATATAGTAGTCTAAGATTAGATCTTATGCATGTGATTAAGATTAAATTGTTTAATCTTTTATTTTATTGCATAAAAATTTTAAAATCGTATGCATAACACTATTACATATTTTTTCAATTGGTATCAGAGCAGATTGTTTTGATATAAATTAATATGACTTTAGATCTGAATTTTTGATATTAAATCTGAATATTTATGATTTAGATTAGATCTAAATAAGTTTATTTTCAGATCTGATTATCATCTGTTTAGATTAGATATTCTGAGTAGCAAAGTACTCGGATTGGATAATCATCAGGCCGTCCAATCATAGGAGCAAATAAGATTTTATGATCCTCTCTTCTCATTCAATAGGGTGCTCTTCATGGCATGTAGGGGTGCTACTGTGAGGTCCTATAAAGAAAAAAATGAAAGAAGAAAACTTACTTTCTTGCAAAATCCTAGATCTTGAAATCTTAGGTGTTATTGTATATGATGCAAGTTACAAAGAAGCTAGTTACATCTAATCTTGATTAATCAAAATTATTTTAATTTAAAATTATAAAAAAATTAAATTTGATCTAAAAGATTTTATGATTCAATATAAAAAAATTATATAAAAATTATTTTTAAAATCTTAACCATGTTGATGCAAAACTTAATTGAGAATTAAGTGTCAAGTTGATTGGATCTAGAATTGTGATTTGAGATCTAATGACGTTACATAAAATATGAAGCATGGGTTAGCTCAAATTAAGTCCTTCTCTTTAATTGGGTTAGACCTAAGATTAAAATTAAAGAATTAATTGACCATGTAGAGAAATTGATTAAGTCTAACCAAATATTGAATTAGATTAATCAGGATTTCTCTAATACAATAGTTGTAGATGGTCAAGTCCATATCTTTGATTAAATCAAATGGACTTTGATTGTGGCTCAGTGGTTGAACCTGAATCATTAGGTTAGTCAAATTAAAACTAGTTAATCAATTGATGACTAAGGTAAGTTTGGCATTTCGACTGGTGGTTTTTAATTGGGAGCGACTTACCTAACTATTTCGATGGTGTCTAAAGCAAGCTTAGTAGACCTTTCCATCGATCTCACTTACCTGACCAATTTGGTGAATTAAATTTTGATGAGATCACTAAGTGATTTGAGTTAGCCCATGCATTAAGGTTGATTAGTGTGACTGATCTAGGTGCCAGTTCAATCAGCATGACCTAACCTGATTCAGTAACTTGATGAAGTCAGTGGGAGGATTGTGGTCTACTAATTGATCTCCTCTTTTCTCTTCTTCTCTAAATTGATTAAATTATCTAAATTATTAGGTCTCTAAAATGAGCTGATTATAGTGATAACTAGATCATAGCTTCCCATTAAGGTGAATGATAATGGATCCATTATTTTTGATTGATATTGCAGGTGCCATCTGTCTGGTGTTCTCTCTGAATGATAGAATTATCATTTATCATATGATGACTCTTTGAACTACCTGATGATGGTTGGGTTGATCGAGCCATCCTTGAGCCTGATCACTCATTAGGTAGAATCACTGAGTAGGTTCATGTTAATGGTTTGACCTAATCAAAATTTTCAGTGAAGGCCCATCGCCTACTGAAATGAAATCTGAAGCTAAATTAATTATTAGAAGTTATTTGGAGAAACAATTGATTGAGAACCTATCCATAGGCACATATGGGTTGATCGAGCTATCCTCGGGCCTATATTAGTCTGTGTGAATTCTAGTACCCACTAAGAAATTAAGATAATTCTTTAAATTGGAGGTAGAGACTATCAATTCATATAAAATAGTTGGAGACTTTTAGACTAAAGTCCATGACTTTAGGATTAATAAATTCATATACTGATTAGGTTTTATATTTTTTTTGTGTGTGCAGATATGGCCTCAAACTTGTCGCTCCGATTACTATGGGACAGTGAAAAATTAATCGAATCAAATTTTAATAATTGGTATCGAAAGCTAAAGATAGTCCTGGAGCACGAGCGATCCTTTATGTGATAACGGATCCGACACCTGAAGAGCCTACTCCCAACGCCCGAGGTGCGATCCGAGACACTTATTTGAAGTGGCTCAATGATCGCACCATGGTTCGTTGCATTATGCAGGCTTCTATGAATGATGAGTTTAGTCAAAAATTTGAAGAGGCTCAACTAGAAGAAATACTTCAAGTGTTGAGAGATTCTTTTGATACTCCTGACGATATTGAGCGGTACAAGACTAATTGTATCATTTTTAATATCTGAATGAGGAAGGGTGCATCTGTTACCGATCATGCATTGTACATAATCGAACAGATTGAAAAACTGAGCAAACTCGGCTTCCTCTTGCATGAACAGCTAGGGAAGGATGCGATCCTAAACTTCCTACCCAAATCCTACCTATCATTTCTTAGTCATTTTAGAATAACGAAGTCTGTAGTCAACTACCATGGTCTGTTGGGTTGTTACAGACTTTTGAGAAGGATCACTAGTTCCACAAGGAGATAGTGAATTTAGTGAAAGGATCTTCTTCAGGTAGTTGTCATTCCTTTAAGAAAGAAAAAAAAAGAATAAGAATAAGAAGGTGCCAGGAGCTGGGAGTCAGTCTCAGAAATCCAAGTTAAAGGTTGATCAAAGTCAGACAGAGTGCTTCTTTTGTAAGAAATAAGATCACTAGAAGAGAAACTGTCCTCAGTATAAAATTCTCTTCATCCAAATAGGCCAAAGAAGAAGCAGCAATCGATTGCTGGACAAGGTACTTATGTGATAATACCTTATAACTTCTCTTTTATTAATACAATGACCTTGGTATTAGATAGCAAAAGTCCTAATCATATTTGTAATTCGTTGCAGGGTCTTCAGGTTAGTAGGAGATTTGGAGAAGATGAGAGATTCCTAATATTGGAGATGAAAGATCAGTTCTAGTTCTAGCTTCAAGAATTATCAAGCTTGTATTCGAGTCTCAATACATTATTCTTAATGAGTGTCATTATTGTCCTAGTTTTCTTTTGAATGTTATTTCTGTAGGCCTTTTGACGAAGTTTAATTACGAAATATCAATAAAGAAAATCTTTTGTGATATCATTTTGAATGGTATTATAATTTTGTGTGGACAGTTGAACAATGGTATATATGTTGATCTAGGCCTAATATAATGTATATTTCAAATAAACATCCTAGAATAGATGATGTCACAGATGCCTACTTTTGGCATTGTAGGCTAAGTCATATCAACAAGAACAAGATGAACAGGTTAGCTCAAGAAGAAATTCTTGATAAAGATGATTATGAATCATTACCTACCTGTGAGTCTTGTTTGTTTGGAAAGATGACCAAGTCATCTTTTACTGAAAAAAATGAACGAGCCAGTGATGTACTAGGTCTGATACATATTGATGTATGTAGATCCATGAGCACATATGTCAGAGGAGGGTATAGCTATTTTATTATATTCACAGACGAACTATCTAGGTATGGGCATGTTTACTTGATGAAACACAAGTATGAATCGTTTGAAATGTTGAAACGATTCTATAATGAAGTAAAGAAACAAACTAGAAAGAGTATTAAAACTCTTCGATCTGACTGAGGGGGTGAATACCTCTCCAGTAAATTTTTGACATATATAAGAAAGAATGGGATTCTCTCACAATGGATCCTTCTAGAGACACCACAGCATAATGACATCTCAGAAAGGAGGAATCGAATCTTATTGGATATGGTTCAGTCCATGATGGGGTTTGCAACTTTAAGCAAAAATTTAGTGCAGGGGCAAAATGGTAATTTTAAAACTTTTTCAAAATTACTATTTTACAGCAGAATTATTAATTAATCTCATTAATTAATACTAATTAACCCTACACTAGGATCTAAATATGATACAACAGCATGCATTTAAATTTAAAATTCAAATTTGAATCAGTAAACGTTTTACAGTACTGTGTTTAAAACACATCACCTTTTGCGGGTAGTCGATCACCGCAATCTGATCACCGTCGGGGGGCTCTGATCGTCACGTCACAGCCACACAAATGTCTGGCCTCTATGGATCATCCACATGAAGCTCCCGTCTGATCAGCTCCTCACGAATGCTAGTTCGTGATTTCACCCTTTTGATGGTAGATGTTGATCGAACTTCTTCGATCGATGTGTGCCGACTTCTCAAATGCTCCAGATCGTCTGCACAATTGTTTGAGAGGCTGATGGATCTCTCCCTGAAATTTGGTGGACTCACGACACTCGTGGCACACCAATCTCACTTCCCGAACCCTAGGTAGAAACCCTAAGGTACACACCAAAAACCCTGCGTCCAATTTTCTCTCTTTTCTTTCTTTTTCTTTCGGAAGGTTTTGGACCTTCACCTTGCGCAGAAGCCTTCCTCATGCCCCAAAATTTCTCTCCTAAAATTTTTACGCACGTCCCACCTTTCTCCTCTTTTTAAAACAACGTCGAACGTGTCTTATCTGCGTGAGAGGATAAAGACAAGAGGTTACACATTTGAATTCAAATCAAATTTGAATTCAAACGAAAACCAACTTATCCCTATCCTTTTGAGCGTGAGAAGAGAAGGGGCGTGGCTCTTTGTGCATGAAAAATGTTTCATGAGAAACCTTTTCTTGTGTAAGTAATGTGGCGCACAAAATGGATAAGGATGAAAGGGCAAGTGATAAGTTATCCATTCAAATTCAAACATGCTTTGAATTTGAATGGCTAACTAATTATTTTATCCATCCATATGGCGCACAAATGAGGGCGTGGGGAAGGGTTTTGCGTGAGAAAAATTTCACAAGAAGTTTCTTCTCGTGAATTCAAATGGGTGCAAGGAAGTTGGGTGTCGCAGGGAATTTAAAACAAGGTGGTTTGATTCAAATTGAGCCAACCTAGTTTAAAATAAGTCAAGCACAATTAGACCAGATTAAACCCAACATAATTAGGCTCAATAAAATTCTAATCAAATCAGGAATTAACTAAACCTAACCCCTGATCAAATCAGGGACTAAACCACCTTAGCGATTAGGTCAACATTTAACCTAATCGGATCAATCCAAACTGAATCCAATTCAATTGGACTTGATCCAAAAATAATTACTCAATCAAATTAAGTTAATTAGTGATTAAATTACTAATTAAATCTCTCATAAATATTGAGTCCAAATCCGATGGGCAATCAGGCATCAGAGACCATCGATATGAAACCCTGATCAAAGAGTTCAAATTTCAAATTCAAAATTTAAAATTCAAAATTTTGACCCCGATACCCAAAATATGTGGAACTCATGATTAGAGAATCCTAATTCTCAATCATAGAGTTTCAGATAGATAAGACTCATAATCAGCCATCAGATCAGAAAGGAACCTCTAATGTGTGTGACCCCGCAGGTTCGAACCTAAATCGATAGCACAGGAACCAATTCCTGTACTAATCGAAGTGACCATCTAGCAATGGTACCCGATAATCGGATAGGTCGAATAATCGCAATCGCAACATTCAGAACCTACGTGAATATGGTTACCGTATAATTCATCCCTTTTGACCCCTGTGTTTAGGACGACTCAGGGTTAAACTGTCAACCCTGATGATATCATCCGAATCGTGCTCAACTCAATTAGTCCTGTGACTCCTCACTAGGACTACCCTGGCCAAGGTTTTACTAAATTGAAACACGACTGTACACAGCTCCTAAACTGGAGTGGTCAATCCCATCTTGACACACGCACCGACAAGTCAAGTACTTGACTACACCCAGCAACCTTCCGTCACTGAATTAAAAATTCAGGTAGTCCAGTGCCTAAGTGCAGTGAGTTGCTTGCAAGTCACCGTGGCGGTCTCAGGTCGGAGGGACATTTATACCCATATCCCATCGGAGCAAATCTTGACAGCAGAAATAGCTCCGGAGTTGGTCACGTTCAGTGCAGATGTACTATTACATCTCACCTGTATGCCATACCAGTGTCTCCACACTCTTTGGTTATGAGGACAACCAACCCATATGGTACACAACGACCTATGCTCGATAAACGTTGTCGTCCTTGGTAACAACGTATCATTTGGTCGCAAACATGTTTAAGAACTAAGCGACAAATCCTCCTTTGTCGAGTCTAAATAGTCCTAAGGACTTCACCACAATACAGGAGTTCATTAGAAGATGAAACATTTGTGATGAAAAAATACCAAAATAATTTTTATTTATTTATAATTCATGTACTAATACAAAAAGGAGCACAACCGTCAACAGGCTGACGATTGACTTTGGGACACTATTCCCAACAATCTCCCACTTGGTCTAAAGCCTATCGGTGCAGTATCTAATACCCATCTTCGACTTGTAGTCGTTGAACTCCTTCACCGCAATGGCTTTAGTGAATGGGTTGGCCAGGTTCTCCTTCCCATCGATCTTCTGAAGGTCGACGTCACCTCGATCCATGATCTCCCGGATGAGATGGTAGCGGCGCAGAATATGCTTCATCCGTTGGTGTGCCTTTGGTTCCTTCGCCTGAGCAATGGCTCCAGAGCTGTCGCAGTAGAGCAGAACTGGACCAACAAGGGAGGGTGCTACTCCGAGCTCGGTGATGAATTTTCTCAGCCACACCGCTTCTTTGGCAGCATCTGATGCAGCAATATACTCCGTCTCGCATACTGAATCAGCCACAGTGTGCTGCTTGGAACTCTTCCAGCAGACAGCCCCACCATTAAGGGTAAAAATAAATTCTGACACACTCTTGCTATCATCGCGATCAGACTGAAAACTAGAGTCTGTAAACCCTATAAGTCTCAAGTCCGATTCACCATATATAAGCCACTGGTCCTTAGTATTTTTTAAATACTTCAGGATGGTTTTAACAACCTTCCAGTGATTCTCTCCTGGATCAGATTGGTATCTACTCACTACCCCTAGTGAGTATGCCACATCTGGTCGTGTACATGTCATGGCGTACATGATAGATCCCACTGCCGAAGCATATGGAATCCTACCCATACGCTCTCTCTCTTGAGGTGTTGTCGGACAATCCCTCTTCGAGAGAGAAATTCCATGGCCTATCGGTAGATAGCGTTTCTTAAAATTTTTCATGCTGAACCTTTTCAGCATAGTATCAATGTACGTGGACTGGGATAAGCCAAGCAACTTTTTGGATCTATCCCTATAGATCCTCATCCCTAGGATGTAGGAAGCTTCTCCCAGATCCTTCATGGAGAACTGTGACGATAGCCAAATCTTTATTCCCTGTAATGTAGGGACATCATTCCCGATTAAGAGAATGTCATCCACATACAATACAAAAAATACTACTACTGGACCATTAGCCCACTTATAAATGTAGGGCTCTTCTCCGTTCTTAACGAAGCCATACGTTTTGATCGTCCTATCAAAACGTATGTTCCAACTCTGAGATGCCTGCTTAAGTCCATAAATGGACCTCTGTAGCTTGCACACCTTAGACTCATCTGTGGATGTGAACCCTTCAGGTTGTATCATATACACCTCTTCGTCCAGCTCTCCGTTTAGAAAAGCTGTCCTTACATCCATCTGCCAGATTTCATAGTCCAGATGGACAGCTATCGCAAGCATAATCCGAATGGATTTGAGCATTGCCACAGGAGAAAACGTCTCGTCATAGTCTATACCATAACGTTGACGATATCCCTTGGCAACCAGACGGGCTTTATAGATCTCCACCTTTCCGTCTGCGCCCCTCTTCCTTTTGAAGACCCATTTACACCCTATGGGTTTTACTCCTTCGGGTGGGTCAACCAATGTCCACACATCGTTGACCTTCATGGACTCCATTTCGGATTTCATGGCCTCTAGCCATTTCTCAGAGTCAGGTCTCTGCATTGCATCTATATAGGTGATCGGATCCTCATCGTTTTCATCAAGTTCGACAGGATCACCATCCCGGACCAAGAAACCATAGTATCTGTCCGGTTGATGTGGTACTCTACCAGACCGCCTTAAGGGTGCATAATCAATGGGCTCCGGATCTGATCTAATCAAATCCGGTTCAGGTTCAGTAACATGTGTCGGTTTTTTCCACCTGTCGAACTTCGTCAAGTTCGACTTTAGAGGCAACAGTTCCTTCACTAAGGAACTCCTTTTCTAAAAAGATTGCCTTAAGGCTGACAAACACCTTTTGCTCATCAGCAAGGTAGAAATAATACCCTTTGGTCTCTTTTGGGTACCCTATAAAATTACACTTGTCAGACCTAGGTCCAAGCTTGTCTATAATTAAACGTTTAACATAAACCGGACACCCCCAAACCCTAAGGTGCGAGAGTACTGGCTTACGTCCTATCCATATCTCATATGGCGTTTTGGCTACAGACTTACTCGGAACTCTATTTAGAAGGTAACAAGCCGATTCGAGCGCATATCCCTAGAGGGAGATCGGCAGACCAGCAAACCCCATCATGGATCGAACCATATCTAACATGGTCTGATTCCTCCTTTCAGACACACCATTATGCTGTGGTGTTCCAGGAGGAGTCCACTGAGAGAGAATCCCATTCTCCCCTAGATACGTCAGAAACTCATTGGAAAGGTATTCACCTCCTCGATCAGATCGAAGAGTTTTAATACACTTTTCAGTTTATTTTTCTACCTCATTTCGGAATAGTTTGAACATTTCAAATGATTCCGACTTATGCTTCATTAAATAGACATACCCATATCTAGATAGGTCGTCTATGAAGGTTATGAAGTAGAAAAATCCACCTCTTGCACTTGAGCTCATGGGTCCACATATATCAGAATGTACCAGACCTAAGAGTTCACTGGCTCGCTCACCTTTTTCAGTAAAAGGTGACTTGGTCATCTTCCCAAGAAGATAGGACTCACAGGTTGGAAGTGATTCACAATCACTAACTTCAAGAATTTCTTCTTGAGCCAACCTGTTTATCCTGTTCTTATTGATATGACCTAGCCTACAGTGCCAAAGGTAGACTTCTGACACATTATCTATTCTAGAGCGTTTATCGAATTTTTGAACCACATTAACAGACTGTGATAGTAAGTAAATTTCATTATTTAATTGTCCAACAAATATTGTAACACCATTCAAAATGATATTGTAAATATTTTTTTTTATTAAAAAATCATAACCGTACATGGCCAAAAGGCCTACAGAAATAATATTTAATAAAAAACTTGGACAATAGTGACATTCACTCAGAATTACATTACGAGAATTGATTACAAGACTCATGATTCCTAAAGCTAGAACTGGAACTTTGCTTCCATCTCCAACATTCAGGAACCTCTCGCCTTCATCAAATCTCCTACTGACCTGCAGACCCTGCATCGAATTACAAATATGATAAGGGCTTCCGGTATCCAATACCCAGGCAGTAGTATCACAAATCGAAAAGTTGCAAGGAGTTATCATATAATTACCTTGCTTCTTCTTTGGCCTGTTCGGGTCCAGGGAGGCAATGTATTGAGGACAGTTCCTCTTCCAATGCCCGTGCTTCTTGCAAAAGAAGCACTTCGCCTGGCTCTGGTCGTGCTTGCGCTTCTTGGTCTGACCCCGTGCTACTGTCCCAGCATGAGATTGCACCTTCTTATTTTTCTTCTTCTTGTTCTTCTTCCCCTTCCCAAAGGGTTGACGACGAGAAGAAGACCCTCCCACTACATTCACCGACTCCTTATGGAGTTGGTGATCCTTCTCAAAGTTCTGCAGCAACCCCAACAATCCGTGGTAGTTTACTGCAGGCTTTGTCATTCGAAAATGAGTAAGGAATGGGAGGAAGGACTTGGGCAAGGAATTAAGGATCGCATCCTTACCGAGCTGCTCGTGCAGAGGAAAGCCTAATTTGCTTAGGCGCTCAATCATCTCGATCATGTACAGTACATGATCAGTGACTGAGGCCCCATCCCTCATTCGAGCATTGAAAATGGCACAACTAATTTTGTGCCTTTCAACGTCGTCAGGCGTGCTAAAGGAGTCGTTCAACATTTGAAGCATCTCCTGTGGCTGGGCATTCTCAAACCTTCGGCTGAACTCGTCATTCATTGCTGCCAGCATAATACATCGAACGGTGGTGCGGTCATTGAGCCATTTCAAGTAAGTGTCTCGGATCGCCTTACTAGCGTTCGGAGCTGGCTCCTCAGGTGCTGGATCCGTTACTACATAAAGGATCCGCTCATGCTCAAGGACGATTTTCAATTTTCGATGCCAGCTATCGAAATTGGATCCCATGAGCTTGTCATTATCTAATAATGATCGGAGCGACAGGGTAGTGGCCATAGCTGCTTAAAGGAAACGAGACCTCTATTAGTACATAAATTAATACTAAAGACTTGGATTTTAGTCTAAAATTTTTCTCAATATTTTTATGAACTGGTAGCCTCATCCTCCAATTTGAAGAATTACTTTAATTCCTTAATGGGTACTAGAATCCACACAGACTACACACGAGCCCAACTTTGGTTGGTCAACCCATGTGCATCTATGGGTAGGTTCTTAACCAGTTGTTTCTCTAAACAACTTCTAGTAATTGATTTTGCCCCAGAACCTAATCAGTAGGCTTTGGCCTCCACTGAAAAGATCTGGTTAGGTCCAACCATTAACATGACTTAATTTAGTGAATCGGACCAATAAATGATCAGGCCCGACTTTGGCCGGCCAACCTAACCACCATCAGAAAGACTTAATCAATTATCATATTATGAATAATAATTCCATTAGCCAATGAGCACCAGGCCTTTGGGCCTCCAATGATCATTGAACTAATGGACTCATTATCACTCACTTAATGAGAGGCTATGACTTAGTTATCATTATAACTTAATCATTTTAGGGACCTAATAATTTTGAGGATTTTATTAAAGAATAGTAGAGAAGAAATCATCCAGCCAATTTGAATCCTCCCACTGACTTCATCAAGTCAGATTAAAAAAGGATTTAATTAAAACTGGCATTAGGAGAACCTAAATCAGTCACACTGATTTACCTAATGACATGGGTGAGCTCTAATCACCAAGTGATCTAATCAAATCTAACTTACCAGATTGGCCAGGTAAGTGAGATCAGTGGTGGAGATTTGCCATTAACTCGTCAATGATCGAATCCATGCGAGTAGCTCCCGCTTAAGAACCACTGGTCAAAACTGCCAAACTTACCTTAGACACCAACCGGTTCATTAGTTTTAATTTTGATCAACTTAGTAAATAGGGCTCCACCGCGTAGCCATGAATTAAGTCCATCTTGGTCTAGTTAAAGACATGGACCCATTCAACTACAACTATTGAAGTTGAGTCTAGAGTATCCTTGACCTAATCTAATTCAACTTTTGATTAGATTTGACCAATTACTCCATTTAGTCCATTTTTTAAACTAACCTTAGGTCTAACCCAATTATGGACCTAATTCATCTAACCCATTGACCCACAAGTTTATGCAATTATCTTAGGTCTTAATTCACAATTCTAGACCTACTAGACAACACTTAATTTTTTTAATTAAGTACTTGGGCTGATGGGTCAGGGTTTGGCATTTTGAAAATAATTTTTAAATTTGAAAGATTTTATTTTCTGTTCACCAAATGTGTTAACTCATTTCACAAACAGGTCAGCACATTTCATAAACAGCAATTCTATTGCTCATTTCATAACAGAAAATAACTCAAAATAAATCATAATTTTTTTTAGATCTAATCTAACACATTCATGATAAATTTCTTAATTAAGTCTTTTCGCTGCTTCATCGGCATGGGATATAATTGCATCGGCACCCCTACCGCCATAGGAGATCCCATCGAATGGGAAGAGAGGACTTTTAAACCCTACTTTTCTCCTATGATCGGACGGCCATGGCAACCAACCCAATTAGATTACTTGCTACTTGGATCAAGTATATCTAAATATACCAATTTCAAAATTTAAATTTTGAATTTCAAATTTCAAATTTCAAATTTCAAATTTTAAATTTCAAATTTCAAATTTGAGATTTCAATCAAATTTCAAATTTCGAATTTCCAATCTTTGAATTTTAAATTTTGAAATTTTGAATTTCAAATTTCAAATTTTTGAATTTCAAATTTCAAATTTGAGATTTCAACCAAATTTCAAATTTCAAATTTTGAATTTTAAATTTCGAATTTCAAATTTTAATTTCGAATTTCAAATTTCAAATTTCAAATTTGAGATTTCAATCAAATTTCAAATTTCAATTTCAATTTTGAATTTAAATTTGAAATTCTAA